>NC_134378.1:10300000-10522500 GCF_035582795.1 Mycteria americana
CCTTGCAGTGAAAGCTAGACTTTCATTCACAAGAGATTTTTTTTTTTTTCACTGCACACATCATAAAAGCAAGTAAAGTGATAAAAGCAAGGAGACCTAAAGTTACAGCATGTAGCAGGACGTATTCTCTAGTCTTTCACCAACAGGCATCATCAAATGACATTTAGTTTTACTGAGTATTACAAAACACACATCGCTGGCTTCCTCTAAGACCTTAAGCTGGCATCCGTGCAGCATTGCAGTATTTGAAATATGATGTGCGTATACAGACTTATGTATACAGACAGATACAACACCAGAGACCTCATGGCTCCTATAGATACAGTACGTTGGAATAACAGAGACAAGTTATGAGGATTTTAAATTCAGAACTGTATTCTAGTTTGGATACAGCTACTTGACCTCTCATTTAAGCCACTTACCTGTTAGCAATAGATCTGTAATGCCCAAAGTTTGCTAGGAAACAGAGCCCGAACCCTACCAACTGGCTTAAATCAGCAGGAAATCTCCACTGAAAGGCCCAAATTGTGACTACTGATGTTGATTTAGCGATGGTGGATGTCCATGAAGGCGGTGTTCAGACTGGCTCTGGCATAAATAACTGAAGTCTAAATCCTCAGTGATCTTAAACACACTCATTCTAAACTGCTCTTCAGGCTTTATATTACAAATTATTTAAAATAAGCCTACTAGTACATCTCAAATGCTACTCATTTCTACTATCGCAATGCTACTCTTTTCAAGGGCTGACACTTTCCAAACGAGATCTAAGAAATAAAAAAAGAAAGAGAAAATGACAAAAAGGAAGATGAGAACTAGAAAAGAGGAAAATAGAGCATGTCTAAGAAAACTACACTTCCAATAACATCAAGTTGTTCTCAAGGGAGATGTATAAGTAGAAGATATTACATGGCTGAACAGTAAATATCACATTTCTTTTTACAAGTGTGTTTCTGCATTTTATTATATCTTGACTGGCAGATCCATAAATTTTGAATATCCAGTCTAGGAAAGGACAGGCTTAGGATCTACAGGCTGTATTCTCCATGGGTCTAAATGGTCAGTGGCATTTTATTATTCCATAACAGATTGATTAATTAGTGAACTATGTTCATATCCAGAAAATTTAATGTGTATATTCATGAGCAAGTGAAGGAAATTAAGAAATACTTACCTACATCTAGGAATTTAGTTCTAGAAAAATAATTAGTAATAGCTAATTTAGGTTAATAATTACCCTGCAAGTTATTTGATTCCCAGGCTTAAGAGGTCCACATTAAAGTCCTCTCATTTTCTGGGAAAATAGTTCCAGAAAAGTTATTCCAATGAGCAGCTGCAGATTTCCTGCTCTCGAGTACTCTCCATCTACTAAGGCTGCTGACTGCCCGTAGGCTCACCGGGAGGCAGGGGGCTGCCCAAGGACCGCTTCTGCACTTCAGCTTGGCAACCCAGAGGATTCGGCCCCCTCTGCAGAAAGCCGTTGTATTGACAGTGCTGGGCAGCACCCCACGTCCACGCTGCATCGATGCACCCTGCTTCTGTCACCCTCCACAGTACACCATACTTTTTGCTGTCTTTATAGCTCTGCTGTGAGGTCCCGTGCTCCTTTAGGAAAGATAAGGAATACTGAAAACTAATTGCCAGCGGTGGTTGTGTATGTTCATGGCACTAAATAGTTCTAAGTGCTCTTCCCACCACCCAGTTTCCAAGCACTTTGTGGCATATACTCATGGGTGCGTAAATAGATGCAGCCCCAGAAGCTACAGAAAGAAACTACGTGGGTAACCCTGGGTAATCTGACCTCCTTGTAAAGTATTTTGCTGCTGCTGTCAGCCAGCAATATGTTATTTCCTGAAGTATAATCCCAGTAAGTAGTATTTCTGGATCATCTACCAAAATGTTGGCCAATGTTGAGTGATTGATTGAGGTTATGACATGACTTTTACAGACAGCACTTTCAGGACTGATACAAACACATGGGACTTGCTTGTTATTTTGTGGTAAAGAAAAACACTTGGAGATGGGAAGTGGAATTTCCAGCAGCTGGGAGACTTCAGTAATTTGACATTAGACTATTTTTGTTTGATGGGGGAATACAGGTCTGATGAAACCTGACATACAGTTTACAATTATAATTAATATCATCAGTGTGTTAAAGGGAAAAACATCACTAACTCATCAGTGTCATTTCATTGGAAGATACATTTACTATAGTTTTGTTTTGCCCCAGCTAAGTAGCCTTGAGCTTAAAGGAACAGTTTTCTCTGGTACAAACTGCCAAGGTAAAACAACCTGACTGAATGCTGACTACCTTTGAGAATATATTTATTTAGACTTGGCCAAACTGGATCTACCTTGCTGTCACATATTAAAATTGCAGTCAAAGGTTACGTGTAGCCAGGAACACCATTGCTATGACAAGTTTGGAGCAGGGAAGGAAACATCTTACTTTCCAGATGCTGTTTGCAATAGTTGTGTTTCATTCTTCAGGGGTAAATCCGAGACCTGCACATGAGCAGCTTGTCTCAGCTGTAAATTCCAGTGTGAATAATTTCCCATGTATTGAGCCTAGTATTTCACATTGCTGATCTTAAAGTCCTTGTAAAGAAAGGATTCAATTTTGAAGCCTAAACTGAGACTATTCTAGTAAAATCATATATTGGTTAGGCACTTAAACATACTATAAAGTATATGGGGTGAACAAGACCCCTGAGAATGGAGCCAAAACCAGTACCAGGATGGAAGAGCAGGAGCCTAAGTCTAGCCAATGAGGAAATAATAAAGACACAGGTGAGTCTTAAATCCTGCTCTTAAGAATAATATTCCTGTCGTTTCCTGTTCTCTGCCTGCTCAGGATCCACTATCCAAAACCATCTCCTGAACTCTTTTGGTATAGGAGAGAAGGGCTTAAGTTCTTCCTTTCAAAGCTGGGTAACAACATCGATGCGCACTCAGACTACAGAGCGGGAACACTCAGGCGGAGGTGGGGGATCCAGGTTTAATTCCATCTTGTTGGAAAGTGCCATTATGGCCAGATACAGTAACTGACTTAGAAAGAAAAGGTGATTTTCATCTTAAGTTTCACTTGACTAAAAAAGGGGAAGATGGGGATGGAAGGTTGTGGACAAAGAAAGCATGTGCCTTCCTTTTTATCCTGATGATTATTGCCAAGGAATGGTTCAACATTCCACAGTAGAGAAATCACTGGATAAAACACAGTTCTTGGAGGAGTGACCCAAAACCCTCAGAAGATCCTTTTGCAAGGTGTGTACCCTGCCTGTGAAGCCCCTGGTAGGTCTCCTCCGGGCATCGTAAATCTCGAGGGGTTTTTTTCTGCGCAGTAGCACAACTTCAGCAGGAAAACTGGAAATTGTCCTTATTCTATGCAAAATAATATAAACTTTGAGGGGGAAGGGCATACTTCTACAGGGGAGGCCTGGTGCATTTCATTTCATTACGTCAAAGCTGCTCAGCTCAGGTCTGCTGCTTGCCAGGCAAGTACTCTAAGGAGGAGTTACTGTACAAAAGACTGAGATCTTCCTGCCTCCTCCTCTGTTTTAAAAGGCAGCACATGCCGCTGGTGCATTTTTTGAAGAGAACCTGGTAGTACAAGATGCAAACATCTCCTGAAAGAAGTCCCTCAAGGAGGGACCCGCTTACCAGAGACCACCATTGTGCTTAGCTGCGAGGTGAGTACCGGTCTGCTCATCCCTGTCAAAATGGGGTTTCTTCTGTATCAGCCCAGAATCAGACCCAAACCACAGGGTTTGGGAAGGGACTGTAGGATATATGTGCTCTACAGAGCAGGATTTACCAGGATTTTTATGGCTAAATTCCCCATTTATCTGGACAAGGGCTACACAGTGCTGATTTTCAGGAGTGCAAAAATATTTACAACTGACATATCTCAGTAGATCAAAGGAAGCTGTTACTGCTTAGCATTTCTGGCCTGTAATCTGCATTAATGTCTGTGCTCTTTCCAGATTTATCTTAAATGTTAATGAAAACACTGAATTTGCCCCAAAGCACCAGAAATTTGGAGAAGAAAGTGGGATGAAATTTTCCAGCAATATCACTGGATTTCTTAATGCGGATATGAGATAGGCAGGTGGTGGGTTACAAACCATAATGAACTGACACCTTTTCTTCACAGAAGGTGTCACAAAGGTACACCAAAGTGCTGCAGCTGAACCTGTTTTAGATTGTAAAAGTGCAAATGAACTGGCAAATCTTTACAGCTGGGTAGATGCTACAAAAAGTGCTTATTTTTTTAATAAGCAAGTATAAAGATACTTTCGCCCTTGCTTCTACCATTAGCAGGTCACCTATTTGAACACACAAGCCGAGGCTAAGCCACCCCAACCGGCGAGCCTGCAGCCCCAGCCATGGTGCCCACTGCCCTCTCCGTCCCTGCAGGCACTTGCTGTGATACGTGATGCATTGGTGCTGGTATCTCACAGACCAGCATGGTACTCAACCTGGCAAAAATATCAAGTATTTGACTACCCGTTTCCGAGCACAGATTAAAAAAATGGAAAAAAAAATTATCTAATCAATATAGAAAATATAATGAGAGGTATTCCACAAACAGAAATTAGCATCTAATGGCTCATTTCTTACTATCTGGTCAGCTCTTAACACGCTCCCATAACAGAGAGGATATACATCACGAGAGTCTGAGACCACGCTGTAATGTAATGCAATGCAAGGCAGAAGCGTGGCAGCTTTTACTGATCCTTGAGATCTAGGTGTGCAAAATACGTCAGTGACAGACAAGGCATCAAGGACTGAGAAAAGAGAATTTCATTTCAGCGGGAGGTATTCTCAGTGAAAATGAAAGCTGTTCTTCTAGATGTGGTATTAGAGATACAGAGAAACTGTAAATTGAGTATTTCGATACCTATCCACCCCTAATTTTAAGCAGTTTTAAAAAATGAAATAAAGAAAAATGAAGGAAGGCTCTTTTGTTGTATTCAGAACAATCAAACACCAGGGGACTGGATGGCTTAGGGAACTGTTAATGGGATACAGAGCATTTCAAGGTCACTGGTTCAACTCTAGCTCAGGTTAGTAGTAATTGGAAGTCATTATGACTTGATGGCTGTTCAGTAGTTTAAGTGACATGGGTTGGTGGTCTTAATGTAGCATCGAGTGAACACCTGTCTATACCACACACACAAAAAAGGAGTCTCTATTGATGTCAGTCTAGTCCTTTTCATCAGGAATAAATTTAAAGATAAAACGTAAAATAAATAAATCCAAATGATTTATAAACAATCCATGTCACACACTTTTTCAAATATGTCGTCGGTACCTCAAAGTCGGCATTGGCCTGTAAGGCCCTAACGTGGGTTAGGCACTACCCAAGGGGCTTCTCCTCTCTGGCACTGGAGGCAACTGCACTTCAAATACCTTTTTATAAAACAAGGTTGGAACATAAAACAGTAATTAATGAATTAGATCTTACATTGGTCAATCCAGTCACAGATATGCTAACCTTTTAAGCGCAGGGCAAGATTGCATTCACGGGTATAGAAAAGGATGAATGATTACACTATGGTAATTTAGAGAAAATTGTTGTGCAATCTGTTTGGGATTTATGATAATTCAGTAATAATAGCAGATTTTGGGCTAAACCGCATGCTTTGAATTTTGTTCACTATATTATGACAAAAATCTTGGCTAGAGATATGTAGTCCATAAAACTTAAAGAATTTCATTGATTTTGAAATTCTTTCAACTCTCCCTGAAAATCTTACTTTCTCTCTCTGGATTTTATGATTCTACTTTCATGAATCAAACTTACTCAAAGTTTGAACTTATTCAGACTTTGAATGTGCTCAACCATATGTAAAGCCAAAATAGTTTCTCCCAAGTTATCCCAATTACTCTCAATACTTAATTGGTATTAATTTATTTAATCTGCCTTATTGCTGAAGAAAATGATTTAAGTGATTTCTTCGGAATAGGGTTCTGAATGGACAAAGTATTTCACATTATCTGCTGAAAATTCCTTCTGGTGGGTAATGTTTACTATTCCCTTCACATACAATTTTTCCTCTCAGTATTAATCAGACAATTTTTCAAAGGTGTAGTCATGAAATTGGACTGGCTCCATACCTAATCCAATATATGTTGTTCAGTAAACATAGATCCGAAGATGTATGTTTACTAGGCAACTGAATTTTAGCAGAGTGACATAGTTGTATGCCGGAGTCCAGCTATACAAACAGATATTTTCTTGATTGAGAACTCATTGCTATGCAAGCTATTTTTAGTTTTGTGCTTAACATGTTTTGGGTGAAAAAACAAACTGGAGGCAGACTATTTTCCTAAGTAATTCTGTACTGTACGTGCCATGTTTGGGATATGTCAATGACTCAGGGCTTTAAATAAAAACATAAGGCACCGTTTCACTGGTTCATGCTGCATTACTTAGGTAAAAACATCTCTGCAAAGTCATACTAAGTAACACCAACCTACTATGGCACAACTGTCGGTGAGAAAGCTTCCCTAAGGGCACGGGAGTAAAGGGTTCATTCATCAGGAACTGAAAAATTAGAAACTTAGGGTGTCCAAGGGATAATATATAACAACTCTGCTGAGACAATAACCTACATTTAAATCAAAAGTGGAATAAATTTTGACTTCACATTAACAGCATTTCTGTATTCTGTAATATCTGATGCTTCTCAGTATTGAGAAGCTTGGGTCAGCTCAGGTAGACTGGAAATTCGTGAACTTCCTTTTGTAGGATTTTTGAGTTAAATTTGTAGACTAAAGAGCCTAAACTAATCCACAGGGTGGTATCACTAAAACAAGTTCCTACCACGAATGCATTTAGACCAGAAATTTGTACATATAAGCTTTTCATGAGCATCTGGACTTCTGACTGCGAGTCTGAACAGACCCCAGCTCCGCACCCCTCGAGACTACCGAAAAAACCTGAAGTCTTACCACAACAGCAAGCCCTTGCGTGGCCTGAGACATACTGCAATAAATACAAGTGAAGCAGCTCAGGAGGAATATTTATCAGTTTGAAAACAGAATAAAATCAAATTCTTTCTGCTTACTGATGTGCATAGTCCTTTCCCAGCAGAGCAGTCCCAGGGGGACCTGTGGAATCATTCACATGATCAAGAGCTTGCAGGATCAGGTCCAAAACCACTCCACTTTTGAGATACAGCACTATATCACATAGACATTTTTATCAAAATGTATTTCTACTCTTTATGTGTTTATAAATGCAGTACATGCTTTTATAACTTACACTTAAGAATCAAGTAGCTGATGCAACTGTTTTTTTACCCTCGCTCTAGCATTTTGAAATATTATTTTGCTCTTAATTTTCAGCCTCCTTCGCCTCCTCCTTTCTCTCTCTCGCTTTTTTATTTTCATTGGTGACCACAACTGTAGTTTCAGTAAATAAAGCTAGTGCTTGATAATGTGGAACGGCCAGGAGCTTAACTCTGCCCTTGGAGATCGCTTACATCAAACCAGCGATCAAAAAGTGGTGCAGATAAAATTTGTCATCAGGGATTTCCTACAAAAGAATTACAGTGGAGAAATAGCCTGATCGATACTATGGATTTTCACTGCAGGGGCTGATAGTCCAATTGCTGTGAAACACTCACACAGATAAAAGGGCATGGCTGCCACTTTGTTACAGACTGCTGACTCAGCGCAAAGCCTGTCAGGTATTTATAGGCCAAAGTGATACAGAATTATCACCTTGCAGTGCCCAGCTCTTGTTAGTTCTAAGATTGCCTCCCTTTATGGGATTGCTAAATGCAGGTGAATGGAAAAATGATGGCTAACAGCTGTCAAAATGCAACAGAATGAAGTACTTAAATCTTTTTTTATCCATTAAAAGGGTAACAACCAAACATATATCATAGTGCAGACGTTGTAATGATATTTGGGACCAGTAAACTAGGGGTTATAAACAATGTACATCTGATCAAAATGGTAAGGAAAATACAAAAGGGAAAAAAAGCAATAATAAAAATTCTTCTTGTTACTTTACAATATGTGGCTTGGCATTTACTTTGCTGCTTTTTGCAGGGATCTCCAGGCCCCTGATGGAGGCTGCTAAGACGAGCCTCACGGTATTGATGGAGCTGCGATAATTTTATACCCCATATACTGCAGGGAAAACTGCTTTAAGAAGTCATTGGGATGACTCCAGGAACTCTTCTTCATTGTTCTAAGCCACTATTTTACACCCTCACTAAGATAAAATGCTGATAGATACCTAATATTAACCAACAGCATTAAGGGCTCATTGACTTCAAGGACCGTTTCACACACAGACACTTACAGGACCAGACCATGATGAAGGCAAAAGAAATACACTCATCTTTTGGTCCAACAGGTAGCATGAAGCATCTCTGTCCTGGTACACAGTCCGTGATTGACTGTTCTCAGCCGTGAATTATCTCGCTGCTGGTACTAGCCTGCATGTGTTTCTTACGGGTGGTAACGAAGGGGGCAGACGCTACCTTTCCTTTCATCACTCTGTGTAGTACAACGTGTATTTATTTTTGGAGATCATATACAATGAGAGATTGGTTTTGACTGCATAAGAATAATATTTGGAAGGTCATACAAAAAGCTGTAGAGCCTAGTAATATAAAAAGAGACAGGATGTTTGATTACAAGGATCTGCACAGACTTTGCCTTATCCATAGCTTCCTAGGTGTTTTTCATACAGGAATTGGTGATGGACTCCATAAAGAGGTTTTTGCAGCTTAAAACCAGTTTGAGAACTAGTTCAAATATATTCTTACATATACTTTCTTAGCAGGGACAGAGCCAAGTTGGGCTTTAGTATCTATGATTTTTTTTATACTGTAGCAGCACTTAGAAGCATACATTAGGAGTCTGTTTTGCTAGATAATGAATAACCACACAGTCCATCTCCCAGAAAACTTAACATCCAGTTAAATCATTTTTTTCCTAACATTGCCTTGCAAAATCATGGCATCCTCAGCATATCACCTACTCTTGTATCACCACATTCATCATTTTGAGAATATTTCTTTTACTTGTAAATACACGACATGTCTTGGTGTGCGAGCAAACCGAAGTTCACCCTTTTAGCACTCGCAGAATATGGATGGTTTTAAATATATGTAGGCAAGTGAACACCAATTTCCAAAGCGAGGGAAAAAAAAAAGAAGAGGAGGCATTTGATTTTTATAACTTCCCATCTTCAGTTATACAAAGCTTCATATATGGCCAGATTGTAAGAGCCAAACTATATTTGTTATTTAAGTAAGAAGAAACCAGAGCTCGACTATTCCTAAAATATGGCTAGAGGGGCATCTGATCTAACACAAGCCCAGGGGAGTGACATGGAGTAAAACAAACCAAGCTGGCTGGGAACCTGCATCCAGATTCATCTCACCTGAAAGATGTCCAGGCTAAGTTAGTCAGCTAGATGCCCCTTGCTAGCTGATGGAAATAGATAGGCCCCTGAAAGAGGGGGGAAGCCCTGGACTGTACTTAGGACAGGTAAGGTGAAGTATAGACGGAGCTCATCCTATGCCTTGAGAGGGTACCTAAAGGCCCTGTTAGGTGAGATGAGTCATCCTGGTTGCTTAGAAGAGGTTAATAGATCCATCATGAATAATGCTTTGAAGATCTCATTTTTGTTGGCTTTTTTTTTTTTTTTTCATTTTTCATTAATACTGGTTTTAAAACTATCTTAGGTGTTTTGGAGAAACACAAATAGGAGGATTAAAAAGCTGAAATGTTTTAAATGTCTTGAGAAGGTCATGGCCAGGAGTAGCTGAAATTCAGAGGAGTTTATGTACCTAATGCTTTAGACTTCATTTAATAACAGCTTTAAACTAAAGGAAGAAATACTGCAGAAAGACCGAGAACTATATTACTCAAAATAGCACAAAGAACCTGGACATAGCTATTATTGGAAGAAGTTTTCAGTAAGTTTAACCATAATGATTACCTGCAGAAGCTTTGGAGTGAAAATGCACAAAGTTTAAATTAAAATACTAAACTATAATGCAGAGTATTAATTTAAATAATAATGTGATTGCCTGTAAGAAATGGTGCAGGTTTCTAAACCAACATCTTTCCTAACCAGGAGAGAAGCCACACCTTTCTCCATGCTCCATAGGGAAATTACCGTAGCACTTGTCTGAACTGCCTGGTGCTGGTAGAATCATAGCTGCTCTCATCGCAGCGTTGTTGGATGGAAGTTTACTGTCACTAGCAATAAGCAGTAGATAAAAGGAGGGGGGGGGTTAAGAAAACAAAAGGGAAAAATAGAAGCTAAAAAATTCACCAGAGGTGAAAAAAAAGGGGAAAAAAAAAAAGAAGATATACATAAACTAGTTGTTTTTGTCTTTCTAGTTGCTATGATGTGCACAAAGGAAATAGACTGAATAAAATCACATCTCAGGAACACCAACATAAATTCCCCCTTGCTTTGACAAGTACGTAATTTTGTGCAGTGATGCTCTTCACGTCTGGAGAGTTATGAGGCAATTTCATTCCCATCTGACAAATTTACAAAGAAACATTAGAGAGAAGGGATTAGAAAAGCGAGAAATCTTTATAGACTTTTTCCTCAGGCTGTATTTTCCTTCCATCTTTTGGCTCTTCCTTGAGGAATATGTATGAGTGACTCATTCTGTATGAACGCCATAACCGAAACACTTAGCAGATAAGCATAACATGAAATGTGCTTTAAATCAACTAATTGTATTTACATTATCTGGGAGGGCTGATCCTGATTGGTTAAAGTTTGTAAAAATTTGCTATTGTGCATTTTCAAGATAACAATTTAAAACTGGAAAAAAAAAAAGCTAAAATATTAGCTACATAACTTCGCAGCAAAGTCCATGTCAGAAAAATAATTTGCACTTGCAAAGCACTTCTCAGCTTAAAGCTCTGATTGACCTTTTTGCCCTCGTTATGGTCTCATGAAGACCGATAATATTTTTTCATTTTACACATTGGGAAACTGAGGTAGATTAAATGATCTCCTAAATTCATGGAGAAAATAAATGTCACCGGAAAACAGGACAGGGAGGGACTAGTTGGGCTGAGCTCACTCTTCTGCACTGCAAACAGCCTTTGCAACGACATCGAGCTCTGTAACTCGAGAGAACACCTACTCCATACAGGCCAGCAGGTACTTGCCAGCACACGCTGATATACTTCATACTACTAAAAAAACGAATGGAAGGATGAGATGAGGAGAGAGCGAGGTGTTGTTAATGCCTTGCCAACATTGGTGAAGGGCCAGGGAATTCCTTGGTTTTGTGGCTGCACCATTACAGCCTCTTTCTGCCAAAAAAAAAAAAAAAAAAAAAAGGCTGGTTCAGTCTTCTCTTTGCTGACAGTGGAAAATTCTGGCACAGATTATTCTAGAAATAAATGATAATAAGAAATACTGTAAAGGCTTTGCTTTCTCCTGCAAGGTTTTAAAAAACAGGCAGCCATGGCTCGTTTTAGTTATACTGCTGAACATATTTAAGCTGAGCTGATATATGGCTACTACTGGATATCGGTATTTTACGTTCTATGAGTAATCAGTATCATTTTTCTTTTCTTTTTTTCTTCTTTTTTTTTTTTTAATATAGAAACATTGGCACTGATTGTTCATTATTGGTGTAACATCAAGGAATTTCCACCACAGATAACTTGGGCCCTGCTAGTCCAGATCTTTTGTTTCTGCGCAGTTTCGCATGGGTCCCCTTTTAAGATCATTTCAAGTGCTGGATGATGGTACTTCCCTCCTCCTTTTATTAATGAAAATTATATGATAGTGCTCGGAAGTTCCAAAACATATTCGTTTCTTGGCACAAGGATGAAATATAATAAAATGCAGATGCTTTCTGATACAGAGCACAGATGAAAATGTTTTATAGCCACGACTTATGGAGAGAGGAAAGCACAGGGGACACGGTTCCTAGGGCCCTGGTTGAAAGCCCCAAAGCAAGCACTGCAATATCTGTAATATGACAGAAGAAAGTCGGGGGAGGGGTATTTATTATCTTTTTCATGGGACCCAGGTGGACCTCCTGGCAGCCATGTTTATGACTCAGGATCCATTTTAAAATAGTGAACCGTAATAAATGGAAACTCAGATGTGTAAGTGTGCTGGATTTTAACATGTTTCAAGTTTTATTGTCTCTGCATTTGCAATCATTTTTGCACAGAGCGTGCCGTTTCATAATAACTTTCGACTATGCTGCTTCGCCCTTTGCAGGTACTTCATCCGACATGTCCCCTTCCCTCCTTGTCTTTTGACAACTACGTGGACTGGGTAAGAAGTTCTGTTACAAGACTTCTGTTCCCCTAAATGAGTCAAAGGGAGACTTGAAAGCCATACCTCCTGTTCTAATTAACAGACAGATGATAAAGGAAGCATTTCCTATGCTTTCTTTAAAAAGACAGTTCAATAATTTGCTTGTCTGGACAAGACATTCTCTTTGTGTTTCAGGTAGATGTGGAAGCAGAAATGTTTGTATTCCCTGCCCTTGATGTACGGTTTAGATATTCCTTTTCTCTAACCCCAATAAACATTGGGCACATGTCCTTTAAACCTCGAGAGAATTATCAGAAGTTGTTATACAGTGGGACTGTCTCTTTGGTATTGACTAAACACATTGAAAATGGCCCCTAAAAATAATACAAAAAAGCGAGATGTGTCCAAGCCAAGAAGCCTGTAATCTCATCTGCCTGTAACCTTCCAGAAGTTCAAAGACGTTTGGGTAAAGGATTTTGGTTCCAGTCTGTTGTTGCTAGTAGAGATGGAAACTGTAAGCTCAGCTCAAGAGCTAAACTTTACATAGTTAAGCAATTGTTTAGATCACAGCTTATGTCTGGTTGTGCAGCCTGTTCAGATGTGGTCCCAAGAGCATGGCTGCTTATCTGAACATTTTCTTTGTGTAAGAGACAAAAATCTTGTGAGAAAAGACACGATTGCTAACATTTCTAATGTGCTCTGGCAAGAAGATGGCCGCAAATACAGATAAATTCAAAATATTTTGGCATTTTTGTCTTCAGCCCAATCCAGAAATCACGAGTACAGAAAAATACAAAAATGTAGTTAACAGAAATGACAAACTCAGGTGAGTTTAAGGTCATTATTTATTCTAACCAAGCTGTTTCTATTATCAGCAAGAAACAATCTAACTGACTTATTCCCCTGAGCAACTACAGGACTTTCTCCAAAAACTTGAGCAAATTACCCCATTACACCTACTGTTGGTTCATGGTGGAATTGAGAGCACAAAGACATCGGCCAAAGGCATTCAGGGAAATTCAGTGATTGTTCTAAAGCTGGGTTTAAGAGAGCATAAAGCCGCTCTTCCACCCTTCCCTTAGACACGGCATATGGTGTAGCCCTACATGTTCACTATTCTGAGCGGCGTATGGTCCCGTTATTCTGCACATCATAATTTAACACTTCACACTGGAGAGCTCTCCACTCGATCCTACAAAATAACATGCTAAATCAGGAAAGTTCACACCATAGTTTGCATAACAAATAATTTCCACAACTTCAAGGAATTCCTCTGAAAACATTTAACTCGCCTTCTAAACATTTTAGGTAGTTACCAAAAAGCGCATCTCTGTGGAGAACATCTTTGTAAGTGCTGCTGCGCTTAACATGTTTGTACAGTTCCTGTGACTGCATGAGTTTAGTTGACTGATAGCTGGGTGCATGCAAGATATCTTAAATAGAAAATTAAATACATAACTACCTTTTTCATGAGCACAAATGTATGGCTAACCTCTTTGAAAACTTAATGCATGCCTAACTCTCTTTGCAAATGAGTAGATTGAAATGAAGAGGGAAAGTCCATTTAAAAATTACTTTTGAAAAAATTTAAGAAAAAAAATTCTTTTTTTTTTTTTCTTTTCCGTATGTGTGAGACACCTAAGCATAACCCACTTCATAGTAAAGGTAGTGGAAATCAAAACATAATATTTGAATTTTGATCACAATAATCCCAATTGTTTTGAAGGTAAATTATATTTGAAAGTCTCTCTACAAACTCATAGGAATGCCATTAAAATACAAGCCTTAATTAACAACCACTTTTATAAAGAGCTTCTAATATTATGTAAACAAGCACGAGTTGAAAAGCTTATTTTTAACTTGTATCTTTATATGCAGTGTGATCATAGTGAGTTACAAAAATACCCAAATAGCACTGGGAAATGAATTTTCACAGTTTGTTTCTGGTTGAAGACACACCAAAGTACCTGTCTTTAATTTGAGTAGCTGTGAACAAAAGGTACTTGCCAGCTTGCTTAGCATCATATTTATATGCTCATGTCAGTTCAGCCATGGGTGGAATACTGATGTGTCAATATTTGTTAGCCAAAATGATAATAAGTAACTGACTTGAAATAACTTAAAACAATCAGAGGCAATTGTGCAGCATTATATCAGGTTAAATCTGACCATGCCATATTTTATCACTTCCGAAATAAAGCCAATTGGATGGCATGCTAAATAGTCCACGTTCAACATAGCAGAATCGCTGCAGGACTTGAATCGGAGGCGAGACATGTTTAACCACCTGCCAGACTTCCACAGCCTCCATTAACATCACGGACCGAGCGAGGGAGAGCTCCCGTGGGGCTGTCTGGGGACAGACAACCTAGAGATGTACGTATCCAGCCTAGGTTTAAATTTAGAATGGAGAGCAACATTAAAACCCCTCAAAACTCAGTTTTACTAGTTGAGATCTTAATGGTTATGACTTATTTTTCAACCGTCTAAGGCAATGGCTGAGTTCACCTTGATTTTACTTGTAACATCTTGCTTTCAGTACCTGAAATCTAACCCAAAATTTTACAAAATAAATGTTATTTGTTCTAGTATCAAATTGATCTGGCATTGGAGGCAAAATCTGTTGAAGCATTTAGGCTAAAACAAAGGAACTTAGAATTATTTAGAGAAAGAAACTCATCTTGTAATATACATAATTTTTGAATTAACCATCTCTCGTATTCCAGATTACTTCTGTAGGTTTACATTCCATATGTGGGCAGAGCTTGGCCTAGCATCATGTTAGACATGTAATCATTTTTGTAGATGGTACCAGGTTAAAATTATTGAAAGAAAAACAAAATTTACCCTCCGACTGTTATAAGTCACTCACAAGATACTCTGCATTTCATTACTATGCTGGAGAACAAGCAGTAGTGGGGAGCTATTGTCCCCACTGGACACGTCCAGGGAATGTCACACAAACCTATTTGCCAAGATCCCTACAACACTGAATGTTGTTTTTTGGGTTCAGCTGAGTTCACACAGGGGCTCTGAATATGTAAGTCTCTAAAGCTCTATAAATACAAAGAGGGTCTTCCTAAATTTTCCTCCCTGCCCAGGTTCACTATCATATCCTGAGTTATACTGACACAGAAAGGAAGGGACTGCTGAAGGATCAAGACCCACAGGCATCCATGACAGATCTTTAATCCAGAAGATCCACAAAGCATCTGCTCCACACCTGCTATAAACTCTGGGCTGCAAAATACTTATCGATAACAAGCATCAATAAATGACAGAGAGCAGCAAACTGTTAGGTACCACAAGGACAAAGCAGGAGAGTTCAGGGCAGTTCACAATTCTTGAATCCGATTACAGTGGCAGGCGACTTATTACGGGAAAATCTTTACCCTTAAGATGTATATTGTTTTAGAATTAAAAGCCTTTTTTCCTCCTCTTCTTTAAAGAGAGAAATCCTTGAACTGGCCATTTTTATCACCTTCTGGAAACAGTTATTAATGCCCATATGGACCTATTATGGTGGTAATAGTAATAACATGGTGGTTGTGATGCTCCAAAGGTATGAGAAATATGCAGTCTGTAGGTGGAGGTAATACCTTTTATTAAATCAACTGATTAGAAAACTGGAAAAAGACAGGCAAAATTCCAGAAAGACAAGCCCTTCTTCAGACTTTAAATCTAATAGACATCTTGAAGACACTATTATAACATCTTGATATGATGCTTTAAAGCACTGCTCATTGGTAAGATCACTCAAGGACTCCTTCAGAAGCTGCAAGTCTTCAAAAGTGATGCAGGAAATGCTAAAGTACTCTGTACTTTTCAAAGGCTAAAAAAAAAATCTTCCCATTGTGAAAGAACAATAGGAAATTATTTTGCTGCTTTTTTTTTTTGGCTGAACACCTTCCAAGTTACATGTTTGGATGATTACTCTTCTCCATTTTAAAGGGTAATGTTTACTGAGAGTTTACAAAGAAATAGCAGTCTGCTGAGAGCTAGGTTTGCTTTCATGAAACGTTCAAATAACTAGCATCAAGAATTGTTCAAATAATTACTGTCAGGAAGAATGGCTCACAAGTACATTAGAAGTTCAACGTTCACAAATGGTCCTAAGCGATGTCTGAGTTGCAGCCCAGGAATTTAAAGGTGGAAGGAAGAACGCTTAGCACTTCTCTGATTTTGACCAAGCCTAGTCCCTATGGTAATAAAATTACTCTCAGTTCTGTGTGGTTGGTCTTGACCCTACAGACTGCGCAGTGCCGCAGTGCATTAGCGCTGGTTTCCCTCATGCAGGCTCCTGCTGCGGAGAGAAGGGGTGGTAGGGAAGCCATTTGGCAGCACCATGTCACTGAAGAATATCTGTGTGTAGATAGAACTCCCACTTGCTAGTTTAAATCGGCTTTCAGTAGGTTTTACATCACCAAAATAGCACAAAATATATCTACCCCAAGCTCATGTCCTAAAAATTTGTATGCCCACTAGGAATGCTAAATGAACTGAAACCTGGAATGTGCTGAGGACAGTATAATCAACAGGCAAAATAGTCTGACCTTGAATTTTACGTTCTTCTCCATCTCTCTAATTTTTCTGCACCATATTTTCTTATTTCTAGACCAGGTTAGAGTACATGGATGCCAGTTCAAACTCGTAGGTTTTTCGCCAGTGATCTTGATGTGTAACCTCTGGACAAGTCTCTGGACTTACTCTTCTCAGCCCTCAGTTTATCTCACCTAGTAGTCAGCACACTAACGCTTGCTTACCCCACAGAGGAGTCACAAAGTTAGTTCACGTATAAAGAGATCCAAAAATGGAAAAGAGAAAGGAAATGCAAAGTGATACCGCGTTTCTCATTTAAAATGAGTGGGTGACAAATTGCTCATCAGATTGTACAATTTGGGTTGCTCTTACTTGCTTGCTAATTAACCAGTCTGACATTATGTTTCCTCCCTCTTGCATCCACCCTGCCTCTGAACTAATCAGGGTTCAATGACAGCATCACTTATCCCAGGACACATTCCAATAATTAAGGTTTGGAGGACATCTTGCAAACTCCATCATATACCAATACGATTTTCTCTCCCTCTACTGCTGCGTATCTGACATGTGACAAGACAAAGCCCTGCTCTCATATACATAACAGCAGGATGCTTTCCCACCTTTTAATGGCTGACTGAATTTCTTCCCCAGCAACTCTGACAGTATGAAAGTGCACTGTAAAAATGACTGTGTCTTGAAAAGTGAAACCTCACAGTCTCTGGACTTGGGAACAAAAAAAAAAAAAGCATGTTCTTATAAGCTGCATCTATTGCTAAATGCTCTTACATCGAAATTTTTAATGCACGATACCATAAGCTAGGTTTTACTGCCTAGACGCTTTTCCTCACTGCTATATTGCTTCATTTGATTTCCATGGATAAAAGCACATTTTGGCTTTGCGTAGGAAAGGAAGCACAGGTAGGGGCACCTCGTACTTGTTTAGGGAGGGGAGAGAAGCCAGTAAGAATCCCTGCTACTTGATTGCTTTTTAAACCTTCATATGCAGAAGCAACAACAAACCGAATGCTGGGCTTTCCACTGCTGCGTGCTCAGAGCATCTTCATTAGCACTGACGGAACTATTCTGAATTTCTCCGCTAGTAACTGGCTACCACTCCTCTGGTTTTGTTAGCTCTGATTTAATTCAGACTCACAAGCCAACTGGGTCAACCTGCCCCAGGTCTGTAGAGACCAAACTTGAGCGTAAGCTGGTCATTCCTTCCTTCGATGCCTTCTCCCCTTCAGTTTACCTCCCGAAAAAAGCCGGCTCGTGAGCCAGTGAACAGTAGGAAGCATGAGCTCCTGTCTAAGCCGAAAGTCTAGACTTCAGAAGAGCAAAGTTTGATCCCATGAGTTTTATATAAAATTATAAGACACCCCCCCCCCCCCGGATTCTATCTGCATTGGAAACTTCAGAAAGGTAAATTATTTTACAAAATAGATTTAAATTTGCAATTTTAGCTAATCCTTGTCAGCTTTCCTGAGAGTACAAATTTGAATGTGGCTACAAATACCCTTCTCTATGAAGCTTAAATGTCCTGGTGATCAGTTCTCCTGAAAAACAGATGGAGAGAGCATTTATTTTCTCTTGGTGCTTGATGCTGAAGCACTCTTTTCATCAGTATCAGAAACAACAGTGGAATTCTGGCTTTGATTCCATCAAAAGCATGTTTTACCATTGATTTCAATGCAGTCATGATTTTGCCCATAGCACAATTAAGTAAGAGCCCCCTCCAAATTTCGGTGGGTAACTTTAGTCTTAATAGTAAATTATCCAAGAATATTTCATATTTTCTCTCCTGGCTGGGGGGACTGATTTCTAAGCTTTTATTTCAGATTCCTAGCTAATAAGCCTATGTTGGTTCATAAAAATGCAGGGATTTTCTTTACCTGTCTCATCTGAATAAAAATGCTCCCAATTGCAACTCCTAGAAAGAGTGTTTTCTGTACATGGAAATGGGAAGAATACAACAGAGTAGCCTATTGCAATATGTGGGTGGTTGCCCCAGACAGGATCAAATATATCAACTTCTGACAATGTAATGTATGTATATCACTAGGATTCAGTCAGTACGTGGCTTATGATTTCAAGAACGGAACCTGTTCAAGCTGCTGAGGCGCAAAATGAAGAGAACTAAGTTAGCAGATTATTAATTTTGTAATCTACCAGATATTCATGATGTATCTACAGTGGCAGATAACTATATTCTCAGTTGTACTGCAGAAACATGCACAGTCACAGTCTTTGTCTTTAACTCATCTGCTTCTTTTCACAGTATCTAGCATTACAATATGTGGCATAATAAAATGAAATATTCATTTATTTTCTGCCAGGTAGGTATGAATTACAGTATGATCGCATCTTTTACAGCTATGTTCCTCACAACTGTGTAGTGGTGGACATGAGTGCAAATGACCTTGCATCAAAACACAAGGCAGAAGACCTGGAAATCTGTGGAACTGGGAGAACTTTGTGAAAGTTTCATTGCAATGAGCCGTGTTTTACTCAGTAGGTTGCCACGCTTCTGACATTGTATTCCATAATCATTCCACAGAAATCAGAACAAAGAGTATTTCCTATAGACAGAAATTCATGGTGATGGACAGTTCTTCAGCTAGTGTGACTTAACATACTTTAATTGACTTATGCAATATTATGCTAGTTCACACATTATTATACCTATATAGCCTCCACCAGACACTTCAAATAAATTTTACAAGGCAAGATACAAAAGATAATAAAAGACAATTTTGTGCCCCCAAGATCTCCTAATGCAACTTAACATATAGGCAGAAAACGGGAGGAGGAAGTAGGGTTATAGGAGCCTGAACAGACTTGCCCAAGGACACAGAGACAAAAGGAATTTGACTGAGGTCTAGGGGCATAGCCAGTATTGCTGCTGCCCAGAGCACAGAGCTACTGTCTCAAGTCTGAAGCTCAAATTATTTCTTCTCCGCTGTCTTTGGCACCATCAGGTATTTGCTTTTTTTGGTCCAAAAGAAGTGCAACAAAACCTCTGTTTCATATATAACTTTCAAGGTCACTTGCATAAAATGTACAAAAAGCACATTTTTGTTGATGGAATGGCCTTTTGCTAATGAGGTAATTAGTGATATTACAGCAGAAAAAAGGGGGGGATTTCTTTCTCCTTTTCTCCCTTTTTGCAAACCCAGTGAAGTGGCAAATTTTGTCGCATTTGCTGTATGTGCACAATATTTCAACCAGCTCTACAAAGTAATGTGTTTTTTGAGTAGCTATTGTATTTGCTGAAACTAAGTTATAATAATTTGATGACTAGGAACAAGATTAATTCAATGAACTACTATTCTCATGAAAATTGCAAAATATGGTAGGGGACAGAGTTAGTTATGAATAGAAATGTTTAGGGCATCTTACTGCTTCATCAGTGAGAAGCCTTAGATGGAAAAATATCCAGCAAGGATATTAGGGGGTCATATCTCTTGAGGTGCAGCAGGGTAATCAGTTAATTTCTCTATAGGAAAACCAGGAGCTGCAATGAAAACTATCATCAGAGGAAGCATGAATATATATACAATAGAAGAATAAAAAATGGTGAAAGATATAATTACGTTAAATTATAGGAACTGCCATGTAAAAGTACCAATGAAAGTAACAAAAAGAATTGTCATTTCCTTTAGAAATGATGTTTGATAATATCGCAGAGTCTTCACATCTCCTCACACATGGAGATGTGCCAGTTATCCAACATCTAAGGGGAAAACAAAGAGCCCGATTCCAGCCTCAGTTACAGTACAATTGGGAACAGCACTTGGCTTGTCAGTTAAGATGTGACAATCAAAACTAGAGCTCCTGACTGAACGATCTTTGGAGAAGCAGATTTTATTTTATTTTTTTTTAAAAAGGCCGTAACATCTAGTACAAAGTGACATTGACCTATCTCTTGTCCTCTCGCAATATAAATAACCACCAATAATACTAGAAAGAATTTTTATGAAATCGTTCACAGATTAACATTTTCAAAGTAAGCGATATGCACATATGTTATGTAAAGGCCTAATATTCACTGAAGATAAGGAATTATTTTTCAACTGCGTGTACCAGAGAATTGGGATTTGGAGATCTATAAATAGTTTGCTGAAGTTATGGAAGAAGAGAATTATAGCACACACACACACACACACCCCCAATTATCAAAAGTGGAGTTGGTAAGAAAATTTTCTTTTCTGAATCAGAATAAAACCCAAGTCTTTTTCTCCTGCCGCTCTTCTGTTAAAAAAAGCACTTTCCCCAAATCAGATGTTAGCTAAGTGTTTTGGCACCTGCTGGGATGTGGGATACCATGGTTCAAGATTCTCTACACTGTGGTTTTACAAAGACATTATGAATGAGATCATTCAGTTACTTCCTTTGGAATCATTTTGTGCAATCGGAAGAACTTAACCAGTGTATCCCACGTTTCAGCTGGATGTATAACCACAGGGCTACAGAGCATCCCCCAGCTCCGTGGTTAGAGGGCACATCTTATGGGTGGGTGATCACAGGATTCGTCCTGGAGGTGAGGAGGGGTATTGTCTGCTGTTAATAAGCTTTCAGATGTTCTGAAGTTAGCTTCTATCTTTCTTTGACCAGGTGATACTGGACATGAAAAAACCCCACCACCTTTCTCAACAAACCTTGAAAGCATTACGTTCTTAGTAAAATGATGGTCTGGAGAAACTGGCATCACCAGTCAGAAAGCATTCCAGTGTAAAATTCCCATCCCAGTAGAGAACTGACCCTTTTTAAATTTTCTAACATCCTGCTCACTGTTGCACGTTGTTTTACCTGTATATACGTTATTTGTGGCATCCCTGCAGAAGTTTTAATCAGTGAAGTCCTAGTACAAGTATATTTTCTGAATAGAAATTAAGCCTTGGAAAATGACGCACAAGTTTCCTTAGCTTAATGTCAACACATGTAAAATAAGTAGCAAATGGATACAAAATGTTATCTTGTAATGTTAAAGCCTCATGGCATGGGTGTGTTGGCAACAGAAAGTGCAAAGCAATGAAAGATCAGGACGATGGAATCGGAAGTTCTCTCAATCAAGTGACTTAAAGTAACGAATTGAAGCTTGCAGAAGTCTGAATTGTAAAACTAATAGAGCTGTTAAACTGGCTTTCCTTAAAATTATGAATTGGTTGGCCCATTTCTTTTAATGGCAAACAGTGAATCTTGGTCGTCCATCAGTGGACGTGCTGTAAATCAGGTACCACGAGAGCAGAACACTTACTGCAAAACAGAAACCTCCTGCGATAGACCTTGGGCCTTATTGTTAGACCTCACATGAAGCTGCATGGAAACAACACAGATCCTTTGTATTAAACAAAGCAAAACACACACAGATCCAAATGTTAAAATGGAGTACACATCTGATCAGGATATACCTAGCTGTCATGGTATTTGCTAAAATGGAACAGTGAGATCACATGTGGTATACAAAGCAGTTGCCCAGACCGTTATGCAGTTGGTTATATTTACAGAAAAACTGAAGTATTGTGTTTTAAGTATTTTACAACATGAGGTCAAATTAGGGCTGGGATAAATTAATATAACTCAGCTGAAGTCAGAGGAATTGTGCCCATTAATTCATGGCATGCTGCAGTGACAATACACTAACAAGAGGGTGAAGGGAGATGCCCATTCTTGTTCTGCTAAAGAAATAACGGACCCTCTAATTTACTGATTCAAAAACAGCTTATTCCATTTTAGAGAAGAATGCATTGGGTTGCACCTATCCACCAAATTTGAGAATATCTATTATTAATTTACTTTTTATGTATTTTTATTGTAATGGCTGATAACAAAACTTAGCAAGAGTATATGGTCCCACACAAGCAGCTGTGAAAAGATCTCCTCGAATTCAGACAAACTGCATTGTTAATAGACTACTCTTAGTGAAGAGAGAAAACATAGTGTCAATCATGCATGCTGACAGGGTGCAATTAACCCAGCATCAAGTTGTAGAGAGATGGATGGGACCAGATGGTCCTGTTATCCTAACAAAGGATTATACAGCAAGTGTCCTTCGGAAGAAAGAGCGTTTTTTAACGTAGACCTTTGGAACAAAAAAAGATTATGTGAACTAAAGAGACATTACAGAAAACGGAAACTAGCTAACGATGTTTTAAATATGAATTCCAATAGTTAATTATGTTCTTTAAATACAAATATGTGTTATTTTTTGATCATAATGATGTCTACTGAAATTTACCCAAAAAGGTCTCTCAAGAGATCGACGTCAAACAGAATCACTGAAAACAAAGTCAGCAAGGAATGATCGAAAATCATGATTCTTGCTGTTCCTGAAAAAATTATTTCATTTATTAACCTAAAACTGGCCAAACGCTGCTCCCCTAGTCCGCTGCACTTATGGGAAATATATACTTTGAAACCTAATTAGAGAGCAGCAACTGTACAGCCCTGAACACTGCACCCTGAAACCCTTCCCAGAGCACTGCAGTGACTAAGGCTTGGGATCATACGACTAGAACTAAAGCTCTCCCCCCTAATGAGATGGATTATTAAGTATGGGGAGGATATAACAGATTTATGCAAAGAAATCAGGTAAAATAGGTAAATAAGAGGAATTTCTACCAAAGTAAAATCTCAGCTAAATAATAGAAACACATTACTTGAAAAAAACCCACTTAGTATTACTGTCACGTGAAAAGTGCATAGTAATAATGAAATCCCAAAGCCTGTGCCATTCCTGGTATTAGAACATGGGTCTTAAACCTTGGAGCCTCCTGCCATCTCTAGGGTCATTTGATTTTCTTCTAAATATATGGATCTAATCACAAGAAAATGTTACATTGCAGATTTCCAGGATAAGGAAAAGGCTGGAAACAAACACAAAATGCTACAGAAACTAGCACAGTACTGGTTATGTGTTAAAATACTAAATCATAGTAATAATGTTCAGATATGAAATTATATATTTGACTATATTGACATAATTGTAATAATAGTTATGTTTACAACATTTTGAGGAATTTCTATATGCTTCCTAAGGAAGTTTTAAAGCTTTTTAGCCTAAAAAAAAAAAAAAAGTACAAAGGGGACTTACAAAGGATGTAAGATACCATCCATAATCACCTACTGAATCACTGAAGAAAATAGTCTCCTCAGATTCCCTCACTAATTGAAGACTAAGTAACCTACGCCTTCAGTCAACAGTACTATTATATCCTCTATTCTTAAAATCAGAAAAACCCATGAGGAAGCCATGCAGTCATGCCTCAATTAACTAGCTACGTGACACAGATTTGTGCACCTATGGCTTAGCCAAGTACGCTGTTATTTCTGCACGTCTAAGAAACACAGAGTGCATCGGAGATTAGAAACCGATTCCTTCATGCTTATTACGTGCACTCACAAAAAAAGCAAAGCCCCCAGTCACTGTGCAAGACTCGAAGCTTATATGACTTAAACTCTACAGAAAATATTCTTTAATATAGGTATCTGGCTTCCTTATTTTCATGCCCGAGCACCATTCTCTTCCAGGTGCACATGCATTCTCACTGAATTATTGGTAAGATCCAGACTTTCTACTTTCCTTGGTCCAGGGCTGGCTACGATGTCTCCATCAAATTGGTTTTCACAAAAAAACCCAACCCAGGTATATGACTGAATAATTTCTTAATGGCAACAATATCCGCTGTTAACAGAAACATAATTTCTAATTGCAAAGAAAAAAAAAAAAACCAAAAAAGAAAACTTATCCCTGAAAAATATTTCCACTTTGATATCTCACTATGGTGCCTCATACAAGTCACAGTTCAGAAGCATCATGGTAGCACTTCCATGGGTAAGACTACTTTCCAGGTGGACATTTCTCACTTCGCATTTAAGCTGCAGAATTTAAGTAATGCAGTTAGATGGGTAAACATAGATACACACACAGATATAAAAACCATCAGGAGGCCCAACCCCACAAGAACAGAAGCCTAACTGTAGCTCCTGTAAGGCAATGCACATGCTTCTACTATAAGAATTTTTCCTTGGGGGTGGACTGGGAAAATCAAAATATATGTTATCAGTTTACTAGAGTATGAGACAAATTGTGTCTTGGCAAGCTCACGCAAGATTCCTTTGCAGAAGATGATGTCTCTGATGTACTCTGCAGACACTCAGCCACCTCACAGTGACTCCATCTCCCTTTTTATCTGACCCTCTGCGAGGTGTGTCGCACTTTGTGTTTGAATTTTTCTGGCAGAGGTGTGAAGAAGCTTCTATGATATTTCCCTGGGTTTTCTTGGGTTATGATTCTCCTCCTTTTCTACATTCCACAAGATCTAGACTTGTGCCAGTGGTCCAGAATTGGCTTCCCTTCCATGACATCATCTTGCACAAAGCCAAAGGAAATGTTTTGCAACATAGATCAACGCAACCACGACTAAAAAAAAAAAAAAAGTGACCTGCTTGATGCCTTTTCAAAATTACCCAGTCTGAAGAACATCAGCTCTCTTCCAACTAAGGAAATTATAAAAGATCTAATCAGCAGATAGAATATAGCCATAGAAAATGCACATCAGCATACCTTAACGAAAGTAAAATAAATCTTGAAAGTTTAATATCCCCCTTTCTTGGACCTAAATAGGCCCCTTTGGAAAACTATTTTATTGTTTCTCATTAAATTAGAATTGTGCTGAGATGCCACTATCTACCATTTCCTATTATTATTAATGTAAAAAAAAAAAAAAATCACTGCATATTCAGCATTTCCCCAGTTAAAACTAGACAGAAAGAAAATCTGAGTTGTGTTTTTTCTTAATTCATGCTAATTTAAAAACAGAAAGTTCTTTACTTTTTTCCCCCAGTTTACATCTGCATTTAAAGATAGCAATATTTTCTAATGATAATTAAGAACCTTTAATTTATTGGTTTATTACTCCTGTCCTACATTAACAGCTCTTACAGAAACAGCTCAGAGATACCACATGTGTGAGTGTGCTTAATTCCTCTCTCATTAACCTCAGAAACACACAGTAATTTCTAGCCAACTCAGACCACAAGTCACTGGATTTTCTTTGCTTTTCAAGTTGTTAAAAGTAGTAGCTTACAGAACAATCACGTGTCCCAAGTCTGTTGCTCACCGAAACGTCAGCTTTCGTGACCCTCTTGCATTTAGCAATTACTGTTATAAAGAGGAGCTTGTCATGTATCATCATTTACATATTAGGGTATGTTCTATTAATGAAATGTTAATATTTTTGCATAGTTTGCTCAAGGCAGAGTGTTTGAATCAGGTTGGCATTTTTATCAAGAAAACAGAAAGCGACAGAGATATGCATATGGATAAGATGAAATTCTCCCAGTATACACTGAATGCTCTTCTTAATAATGCAATAGCAGGAATCAACATTTCTAATTTGCCCTAAGACTCTTCTTTTCTTATTTGCTAGCAAAATACAGTTGCTTAAATTTTTCAGACGTTTTTGGGTTTTGCTTATTTAACACCCATTGAAGCGGGCATGAGTCAAGTCAGGGCACGAAAGAGAAGAGCTGGAGAAAGAAGAGAAAGGAATGACTCTCTCGCCCAATGGCAGCGGATCAAGCTGGGAGCCGGGCAGGGACTGCGGTTCAGTTTATGTCCTTGGATTACTTCTACTTTCTGTTCAACGGGGAGTGTCCTAATTATTGGGCTCGAGGATTAGAATCAGGAGCACTTGCTTTTGCTCTAGTCCTCGGACCCTGGGGAGGAACAGCGAGCGCTTGTAGGAACTGCTGTGGGTGGGGGACCCTCCTGTGAAGGATGTGGATTGAAATCTCAAGGTCAGAGAATAAAAGAGGTCCAGTCTTGTCTCCTGTAGGATGTCATAAGATAACCATGAGATTCAGTGATTCCTACCAAAGATTTAGCATGATGCATCACATCACAAGAGCGGTATGCCAAAAAGCAGCACATTTTCCTATAGTGAGCGGTGACAGCCTGTGAAGCAACGCACACGGGGATGAACGTAAGGCTGACATCGGAGTTCTCTCCCAGTTCAGCAAGTCCCAGTCTCCATTCCCCACTAGCTCCCAGACCCAAGATTTCACACTGCAAAAAGACATGCAATATTTGATACTTTATGGAAGAACTTTCCAGCTCCTTTTTCCAACAAATAGCACAGCCCTCTGCAAAACTCCTAAGCTGCTGTACAAACTGCTCTGGTCACTGAGAAGCAACGGTTCTGAACTCAGTATTCAGGTGGCCACAGTGACAATGTCATCATTATTATTTAAAAATCACAGCCTGGCAGAGTTCACTTAGGTTGATGATGAAGAAATCTGCAGCCACTCTTATTTTGACTATTAATTCTTATAGATTCCCTGCTCTGTGCCATGGCTGCTCTGGCTTGGACTATGCTTGTCCCTAGCAGATCTAAGCTTTTATAGCTGCTATTTTCTGCCCTGGCAGAATCTGTCTTTGGGGATCCCATGGTCTCCTTGTGAAATTTGATGTCTCCTCCAGCCCGTTATTTGGAAAAAACTTTAGAAGAGATGCACACCCTTTGTCACCCCCTTCTTTTTGGGCTGTTAGAGCACTCTGGAGCATCTGCAGCTTCAAAGGTAACGGGGCTGATCACACAAGTTCATTAGTGCCTAATCCACAGTTTTCAATGGCTGCGTGCCATGGAGTTTCTGCTTCAGCGACCTCGACAGGCAGTGGTGTAGTCATATGGAGTTTTTAATAAGTGTCAGAAAACCTGAAGTACTAACGTATCCCTAATGTTACTTTTTGGCATCGTTATCCACTAGAGATGAAAGAATGAAATTGAAATGTCTGTTTCCAGAAAAAAAGAAATCTCACCTGGGTTGAGTGTGAGGGAATGAATGGCTCAAGAAACCTGCGGTAGGATTCGGTTAAATCCCTTCCAGCTCACTTGCTTGAATCCAGCAGGGGTCAAGTTGGAAATTATCACTATTTGACATCCACAAAGGCATATGTTTTGAAATAGGCTTTTTAGTTGCCTTTTGGGATGAGTTACCAATGAAATTAGTTGTTGGCTTGACTGCATTAGTATTTATTATGTCGAGTGTTGACACTGTGCCCTGTGCGATAGGACATGAAAAACTAAAGAGAGACTCTGCTTCTCTCAGCTTAAAGCACAAAGGAAGACACGCAGGGGCAGCGCGGATCGCAGAGACAGGCGGGAGCGACTGATAACCCGATCTTTCATACGTGCAACAGGGAAGAAACCGTGTTGATCCGTACGACTGAAACAAGCTCACCGGGCGTTTGGAAGGAAGCTATATGCGGCTGCCCCAGCAGCGCGTATTCTGCCCACAAGTCAGCGAAGTTTCAGCCTCAGGATGCAGCCAATATGCCACAGTTTAAGTTTGTAGTAATACTTTAGTGACTAGCCTCAGAAAAATTAGAGTATGGAATAAATTATGCTTTAATTATCTTTTGTTATTCTAGTATAACTAGCTTGATTGTCTTTACTAAAAGTCAAATTACAAATGTGTGAGGAAAGCCCAAAATTTGACCCTATGTCATGTATGTATTTACAAATACATTCTTAAACGATTATTAGTGTGATTTTGGTGGTAAGAAGGTTTTTTAATATATATTTTTAAAGACTATCCTAGCTGAAAGTTTTGGTTTTTTTTTTTTGTTTTTTTTTTTTTTTTGTTAAATGAAACTATATCTGTCTTTGACCAAATGAATGTGATAATTTTAAGGAATGAAGTTTCTCTTTCTTTTTTTTACTATTACGCTTCACTGAATAATTTGTATTAAGCTATGCTTTAAATCAGCATTTTCTCAAATTGAAGAACAACTGATGCTAAAGTATATGGTAGATTATAATACTTGTAATTTGCATAAAAATAAAAAAAATCAGTTTATCACTAGTGTTCTTTCTAGCAAGGATTTCTAAAACCAGTGGCTAGGAAATATTGTTGGTTTTCAGACCACACTTCATCTAATTATACAAAAGCATATCCACAGAATTGCAAGGGTTCATGGAAGAGATAATCAAATCACAACCATTCAGAATGAGAGATGCACTCAATGTGGAACTGCTGATACAGCAATTTAATTACAGCAGTTTAGCAGCAAAAGAGTAAAGTTCTTAATAGATGCCACAGGTTTTACACTTTTGGGTACAGAGAGGGATACAGACATTACCCCTCCCCCCCCCCCCCCCCCCCAAAAAAAAAAAAAAACCACCAAAAAAAAACCCCAAAAACCCACAACAAAACAAACCCACAAACCAAAAAAACCCCAAAAACCAACAACCAAAAAGCAAACAAACAAACCCCCAAAAACCCCAGAAGAATACCCAAGTCAGGTCTTCAGGACGCACCATTTTTTTTACACAGTTATGTTAATATTTTCTGGGAAAAAAATAATTTTCAAGTGCCCAGCACAAAGCAAGCACTGAGTTAAATAACTTCATTTAGGAAAATATTAATGATCACAAGTATATTTCTAGAGACATTTGTGCAGTGACTTCTACATTTAGTTATATACAAGTCAAAAAAGGCTTTATTTGCAAAATTGGACCTTTATGACCAAAGCCATCATAAAGATTCTTATGGATTCAAAAGAGTTTTTGCTGATTCTCATGGCTGAAATAGAACAGATTCTTTTTTTCACCTTCATAATTTTCTCCTTTTGTTGTAGAGTGTTAAAACAGTGTAACCTATTATGGTGAAAATTAACCTAATACCTATTCTTTTAAGACTACATATGTACTGCTGCACACTTCATAGGAGACCTTTATTGAAAATGTGGCCCCAAATCTTAAAAGCTGGCAAAGATGAACCACTGAGTTCTACCTAGAAGCTATTTGGAAGTTATACCAATGTCGATATTTTTCACTTCAGTGCTGCTTTTTGTTATGGAAAGCATGGTAAAAAACTTATTTCATTCCAGTATTCTTTTCCTTTCAAAAAGAAATACTTGATTATTAAACATTATACCTTTTAACCAATACTACTACTATTTCCCTTGTTAACTGTCTATTCTGTATGGACCAGAGCCCTCTTAGAAATCAGGTAGTCTACGCATAAATTCAATACTAGGATTTCTGGCTTTAGTATCGTGTTTTCCGGAGCATCATTAAAACACCCTGTGTGCACTGAAGGACTATGGAAACTCAGAGGTCAGGCTTGCATGATGCAATGGATGGCAATGCCTACATCACCGGATTAACTCTCTGCAGGCTGGTGTGCAGACGCGGGAGTTACTGACACCCTGACTTTGCAGAAATACTGTCTCAGGCCTGGACAACTATAAACGCGTTGTTCTAGCCAAGCTTCCCTGCACTGCCTCTCAGCAGAGATTCGCCTTGGGCACAGGGCTGAGCAGGTTTGCAATACACAGTATGGGGGGTAACTGTGTCATTTCTGCCTTAGCCGTCTCTGCGCTTTGCTCCACTGCTAGAGACGTTAGTGCCAAGAGTCCCGGGATTTCTAACACATGCAGTGCTTCAAATTTGGGTGCTTAACTGGGAACAGTTTAAAGGGATCTGATTTTGAGAAGAACAGTATTTAGCATTTTCCAAAAATCATATGCTCATAATGGGTCTCTGGGTGATTGTTCTAAACTGGGAACGTTCGCAATTGCTAATCCCTTTGGAAATTTGAGTCCATGGGGACTTGCACAGAAAACACGTAGCAGAACAGGGATTTGCATTCAAATATCCTCTGGGCTTAGGCTACCATTGTTAATACTGGGCCATTCCATATAATATTGGTGCCTAAATCAGAAAAGCAGAGAATGTGTAACAGATGCACTAAGACTATTAGCATAAATATAACCAACAAGGAATGTTATGATGAAATGAATTTTTTTTTAACTTGTATTGGACTTTTTTTTTAAAACCAAAATTCCATTGAAACAGGTTAAGCCTTTTCCTCTCCCAACAAAGTCATACATTGTTACTGCTATTTTACATGATAGTTGAGTTAGATGGAACAATTCCCACATGAGATTTTGGAATGTTTGTTTCTCCCATGATTTTTATCAGTCCTAAACTTGATGTTGTATTTACACAGGCTTCTTACATCAGTGGCAAAGAAACATCCTGTGACCAAAAATGTGTGTCAGCAGTACACATCAAGACTTTTTTTCCTTCTATTATTTTATATTAAGTTCTATTAAATCCTGGATACGTCAGTTGGTCTCAGCTTACAGCTAGCATACCCTTACTTAAGCTCAGACTTGTACACCACACATTTTAAATGTTAACGTGCAATGTTAAATTCAAAAGTTTTGATGGCGCAAGTGGTTGTTCGCCAACTCCTACTTTCATGCACACTGAAGATGGCACCGCCTGTGTTTATACGAGAGCAAAATTTGGTCCTCTAACATCAGATTTGTACAGCTGCAAAGAACAGCCAGAAAACAGAGAAACAGAAACTCCACAGATTGGGGTTAAAGTGGGTTCCGCATTGAGCGTTGTCAATAGGTTCCTTGTTGCTAAGGAAACTATTTCCTTGGTAGCTGCATGTTTGCCACATCTTACTAAATTGGTGTCAATCTCAAGCAAAGAACAATGTGTTGTGGCATCACAAGAAATAAAAACCCAAATAGGCTTAAAGTTTATTAAATACTAATTAAAAAAAAAAAAAAAAAAAAAAAAAAGAAAAAAACCCAACCCCCTGAAAACACTATACGATAACTCACTGAACAGCTCTGACTGTGCAAGAGTCATTAGCTGGCCGTACAGGTAAAAGTATTTGTATAGTAAATAAAAATCTTTCGTCTTCTAAAAATCTGAAAGGCACCCTTTCACAAGAATGTACTTTTTAGCTGTTGAAAATCTCAGGTGATACACTCATACGGCAGCCGGTTTTGTGCACAGGAATGGATGGGGTACCATGTCATTATTTTTTCTTCCTATTGATATACATGTTCCATGAAGTTTTTACCATCTAATATTACATTATATGGTAATTTACAACCTCAGAGTGGGTAAAGCAGATTCTAAGCGCACTTATAGAAACCCAGAAGTATAAAAATACACTTGACACTTTTTGTGCAGAATTATCAAGAATGGTTTGTAAGGAAACAATCAAGTATACCAATTTTCGTATCCCATTGTACCTCCCTTCCCCTCTGCTTTTCAAGTACACATATATTAGCATTGCCAAGAATTTTCTTGGCCAGACATTTTTTTGAAGGGGGAGGTTCCAAATATGCCAGTTTAAAGGCCATGGTATTCAATATATACTGTTAACTGTGGTATCTCTCTCCATATTAGACTATGAGCCAACCAAATCATGTCTGTATGATTATGAAATAAATTCAATGAATGTGGCTGAAGAATAAGATCAATTTTATGAGATGAACCACACTGAGGAATACCAACATTGTTTCTATAGCTACTCACAACCTTACTCCAGTTCTATAAAATCCGAAAAGAAAAAACCTCACACTGTTTCAATATTTGTGCTTTTTCCCAAATGACCCAATGAGTCATTATTTTGTCCCACTCAGGCTGTTTTGTCCAGAGTCAACATACCCAGACTATAGCAAATTACTTTTTTTGCAACATTTTTACAACCTTGTAATTCATATGAAAAGGAGGGGCAGTGAACATTTTTCTACACAGAATAAGTGAAACCTGGAATACACTGAAACCTTGAATAAGAAAACGACAAAGAAAAACACCATAAGACTTCTCCAAAAGTGAGATGCTGAAAGGGAATGAGTGCAAGGAAAATCCTGTGAAATATGCCATGACCAAAGCCTTCTGTTTTTCTGCTCCTTAGATAAGCTTTAATGCTAACATTAATTATTTGTATATTCCCAAGTTCAGAATTCTAAAGGTGCCCAAACTGTATGGAAACAGACACTAGAGCAAAAAGTGCAAGAGAAAATTAATGCATTGAAAATAAACAGAAACTGCGTGGACATTTCTACTATATGGATCATTTAACTACCAATATAATTTGGTTTTTTTAAAGCATTTTTTTCATAGTATTTAAGCCTCTTCTATATTGCATATATAAACTCCAGGAAAAATATTTTCCTCTTCAGAAAGTGCCATAAGCATAAGATGTTACAAGCATGTAGGAAACAGAAGGAAAAGAACAGAAATTAAAGACAAGAAACGATCCATGAGAAATTAGTGTGATTGGCAGCAGTCCTATTTCACAATGCACTGCAGTTACCGAATCTGATGCAGCAGAAGAATTAATGCATTCTTTACTACTTTTCTTGGAAAAAGTAAAACATATTTTGCAAACACTGGCAAAGCTATGTAAAGTCAGCTCTCCTCAATCTACCTGGTTTTTGCTGGCTTATGAGAGTTTCAGTGGGTATTTTGTGGCTTTCATGAAGAACTGCAGAGAAAACCCTACTTAAGCTCCGTAATCTTAGACTTCCCATAAGTGAGCACATTCACTCAATTAATCAGGCTATTGCAAAATACATAATGATGTTAACTTCCAGACCTTTGCGAAGGAATCAAGACAACATTGTCTGAGATGCTGCACATCGCTTGGATCTAGGAGATCAATCTTACGTAGCTGTTACTGGTAGCAACAACAACAAAGACTATAGTTCTCCTCTCAGTTTTCAAAGAGTTTAAGAAAACAACAACAGTAATGGATGTAAATAGGGTCTGATCAACATTCGATCCCATTCCTATTTTCACTAGGGTGAGAAAAGAAATCCAAGTAGGACAGGAAATTTAAAAAGAAAGTATGCAGGAAAACCCCCACATGTGTACATGTTTAATTAGATGGTGCAGGAGGAAGAAATGAGCAGAACCTGGCTGTGATTCTCGGTGCAGATGAGGTAAAGAGCACACAGCTGTTTCAACTTACACTTATCCAGACCACCTCTGTTCAACAGGAACTCTGTACAGAATTAGAGGGAGGTTTGATGGTGGAATGTAAAGGCACAGGCAGAGATGTGCTTTGCCATCTGTGAACAGTTTCTCATAACACTTTCCGTGCAGGGGCAATAGGATGGATGTGGGACGTAACTGAGCTAGCAGGATCGGTGTTTCCTAAAGCAACCCTTCTTCATGTAAGAGCACTTTTGACCTATAGGAACTGCTCTGGGAACCTGGTGATGAGAAACAAGTTGGAATGAACTTCTGTATATAGCTGACAGCACACTCAGTTCAACAGAACGGAAACACAGAAAAACCGTAGGAATTCATCTCTTGCTAGCTTGGTCTTTTGGATCTTTCTTTTTTTCCTAGGCATGTCTTAACATTTGAAATTACTGATGCTGTCCTGGAAGCCACCACCTTTTCCTGCATTGTCAGGAAGAGGTCAGGTGCATTCCACTTAGTTAAATGCAACCCTGATTTATTAATATGTGGGTTTAACACCAGTTACTTTGCATATTTGAATGCTGTTTGTGGCTGCATTAAGAACAGTGAAAATGTACTGTGCTTAAAGGTGGTGTGTTTTTCAAGTGCTTCTGTTTAATTTGTATTCTTGGTGGTTTTTGTGCATAGTACCTTCCAAACTGATTTTCTCCACAGGGGCAAATATATCCTGGTCTCCATTCTGCTAATTTAACACTCTGCTACTTAACACTGGAGATCAGAAATACGATGAGATATGGGAAATAAAAAGTGTATCAGAGGACTTTAATGGGGACATCAAGGTTAATATCTGTCTATGCTCTTTCTTGAGAAACTGCAAGCAAGACAATTTATTGAATTGGACCCGAGTTTTATGTTTAATTATCTAAAGCAAGGTTTCCTTAGCAGCACAGCTCTCCACCGCCTGCCATCTAGAGAGGCAGCAGACAGAGTCGCTACGAAATCCATCAGCTGGGACCTGAACCAAAGGTTACACGATGAACAACAAAGTCAAGAACACCATGCAGAGGGCTGATATGATAGACCCTAACAAAAAGACTTCACACCAGGCTAACACTAATAGAAAACTGCTAAATATTCATTAAGCCACTCTGAAATAGCAATATTTTAGCTATTGCAAAATCAAACTACACAAAAGATCAAATAATGAAAAATTATTTCTTGGCACAGGTTCCTCTGACGCTTTATTTCCTTACAGCCTGGAACTACAGGGACACAAGAAGTTTCCTGCAACTTCAAAATAAAAGCATTGCAGATAGCTGGTTGAGCAAGTGGAATATCACACTGGCATTTTGGTATCATTGGCAGCCTTCCTTGATTATTGACACCACCGCTCCTGTAACAGCCTGCAGAGCTGCAGCCAGCATCTCTAGTATTTGTCACTGTCACTTCACAAGTGCTCGGCATTGTTCAGGAAATTGTATGTGTAAAGCAAAACTGCCTGCAACCAACTTCGACAAGGGAGCGGGGATCTGAGGGTGCTTGAAACTGAAACAGAGGTTTTATGTGTCCTATTATGTGCCCCAGCAAGAGCCATAAATAATTGTGACAAGGAGGTTTTTTTTTGTGTTACATGTGAAAGTCCTTGACTGTGCCTCCTGCTTCAGCTCCCCCCTCTCTCTCATGCACTACAGCTGCCAAGCTGCATGATGATAGATGGCACTATGCAGCAAATGACAGCCGGATAGATTTTTTAGTTTGTGCTTTAGAGAGAATCAGATATGCTGTATAAAGCAATAAAAAAAGCATACTCACAAGGTGGGTTAAAAATAGCTAGCGCAGCAGTAGATGAGTTTGCTGTTTATCAAAAAGTTAAATCTTTGCATGTAAAGTCCAGGTGATCTGTTAATTCTTTTAAATCTTAGCGAGTAGTAAGCTTAAGCAGACGAACCTATGGAATTTATTATTTTTTTCCACCATCTTTTAACATAGAATAATCGAAAGCCTGGATGTAAACTTTTCTGGATAAGGACAGCATACGGAATACAAGTGGAAACAGACTTGATCCTTATAATCAGATGAAGAAAGTCCTGAACCCGTACAAGGTATGTTTGAAAAGCTGGCTCTCAAATCAGATCTTGAAACATGAGCCCAGACTCCCTGTAAACTTTGAGTCATCAAGCCACTGAAGTCAGCAAGACTCTTTACTATGAAATTTGACCGAGATTATTTGAGAATCGATATAGCAAATTATTTTTATCCTTGATATAGCACATCTGATGAAAAACACATATTTAGGTCTTTAGCATAGGGTATGTTCTCTTATGCTAAAATACAGTAATTTTGTGGTGATAAAGCAGATAGCATTCATAAACGTGAGAATTCAGGCGTGTCAGTACTCACAAAATATTTGTGGAATATGCATTACAAAGACATAGGTAGCCATCGTGATTGCATGATGAAAAGCTATAAGAAAAAGGGTGTGCAAATGCTTCTGTTCTACACACGGGTAAAATCTGACAGTTATATATACATAAGGCAGTAGCTTTTTCTCATGCTTAATATTTTGCAGTAATTGAATACGATGTTCTGAAGAACAGGATGTTCCCCTGAAATGCACACTGTGCACATCTGAGATGTGCAAACTTGGAAGTTGTTCCGTCCTTTCCACTGGATGTTAACTTTACTTGTTTTCCTCTGTGCTTTCTATTGATCTAGATTCTGTGTAACAAATGGCCTGGTTTCCCAGCCACCTTGGAAATGTCATGCAGGAGTCAACAAAAATACTTAGTGTATGTTTTATAAAGAATTACAGCTGGCTCTGAATTACTCTGGCTTTCATCTCTGTAAACTCAGTCTGGTGGCTCTCGGTATCGATGGATGAGCAGAAGTACCAGGAAATGATTCAATGAGCCAGTGAGTTTCCCAGTTCACGGACATGACAGCCTGAGACATACTTATTCACTCTGCTTCTGTCTCCTCATACACTATACTTGAAGCTGCTATGTAATTTAAGAGTACTCAGTATATCAGATCTCAACTATTTTTCCCCCCTGATTTCTGATGAATCATGTTAGGAAAGCTGTGGTTTTAACGCTGGAGGATGTGACATAATGCAAAACAGCACAAGAAGTATATTAAAAAAATATGTCTGTCAGACTTTATATTGCTGGAAGGGGATAATTTGAATTATATGCCCATAATTCAAATTTGGGGATAATTCAACACCCAAACAGATACATTTCTAGCTGTACCCGGTCATCTGATATAATACTGGCTGTTGTTTATTACTTACTAGTATGTTGTTATAGCATCACCTCCCCATGCTATGCTTAGGGGACAGTTTACATTTCCATAATAAAATCCATTTTCTATAGGTTTATAACTCAGTTTACATTTCACAAGGCTGCTGCCTGGCATATGAATTTCAGTTCAAGTCCTATTGGTTTGACTAAAAATAACCTTCAAAGCAGCTTATTTATTTAAAAATAATTAATCAATGCAATGGAGAAGTTTTAAAGTACGTAATATTGTTTTCCAGCCCAAGGAATTTTAGCAGCTCCCAGCTATTCACTAGAAAAGGACCTATTAAAGTCCTTTTTACAAGAACCTGATGGATTTAGGACCAAATGGAACTACTTAAATAAGCAGATGTTCCGGTATCGCTATATTTAGAGATAAGTCAGAACAGTAATAAAGCACAATGCTTTAAAATTGAAAGGGAGTATTTCCTACATGATATGGCAGCAGTAATGCATAGCCATACGGTTCAGTGTACCTGGCATGCCCACCACCATGCCCCCACCATTTATATAGTGCCCAGGAGGGTCTCATGGTGGTTCATGGGTACCACATTCCACGAGGGATCGAGTCACTGACGGAACAAAGGTTCCCACTTGCTTCAGTGTTGGCGTCTCCTTAGGTCAAGCATGGAAAACCTGAAAAGTCTGGGCCGGAGGTATACGTTATTGTTTAAAGAATAAAGCCTTAAATGCCTAACTCACAGTCACACCGAGAGGGGCAATGCTGAACATCGCCCTCTCTCCCAGGCAGCTGTCTGATCTAACACATTCTTCCATATACGCCTCTTGTGTTTTCCACAAACTTCTAATTTCCACCACAATATTCTCCACTCTCACATTACAGTACCCTCACTGCACAATTAGAAGGGCACATATTAACTTTTCATTTCCCTTTTCACTGTCTGTCTTTCACTAACGTTCACTTTTCATTGTCTCAGGATTTCTGACCGAGGCAGGAACGAGGAGTGCTAACAAAAGCTGAAGGAATTGCCAGGGATCTGATCACAGCGCCTGATTTAATGCTTGCCCACCAGAAGCAATGAACTAAAGATTGAATGTATGTTCCTGCTCAGCAGAAGAACTTCTCCCAATTTCCCAAAGGTGTCTCTTTCATTTGCTGAAATACCTTGAAGTAACAAAATATTCTCAGCCACATAAGCAGAAAATAACATAACTGTCTCTTCACGCTGACACCCTTTCTACCTGTGCCCAAGAAGCTGTTACAACATGAGCTGAAGTAGTTATGAGTGTTAAAATGGGGAAACAAAAAGTCCAAGCTTTTCTACCACAGTGAGACGCGCGGTCTAGTACGCACGTGAGAAAATGTGAAAGTTGTATCTGATATCTGTTCACCAGACCATATAATCATGCTTGCTGTTTTTTCTGATTAGTTCTGGAAAAATAATTATTTATTTCAAATGCGTTAGAGAATTTAATAGAAAACAGTCAGTATTGACAAATGTATAGCCATCTCTTAAACATAGAGGTCTCTGTCTCTGGGCGCAATGACAACTCTAACCTTCCCATATCCCTGGTTTTGCCCATTTCAAACGGCGTGCTGGCAGCGTTGCCCAGCAGCTGGGAGGCTCCAAGGGTTATGCGAGTAGCCAAAATCTGCTGGAAGACAAAGGTAATGCAAGTGTATTCCCAGTTCTGGGACTTGCCTCTCCCAGATCCCCCCGAGCAAGAGGAAGGAGGGAGAGGGGTGCGACGTGGCTCCTTCCCAGGCAAATTACAAAGCTTTACCGACTCTGTTGTGCTCAACTGGAGCATGGGTTATAAAACAGGTTTGTGAGTTTGGATGCAACTTTGGAATATCATGTTAAGCTAGTACTGGTGTTTTGATTATTATAGGGTTTGTGATCTCAGCCTTCCTGACCAGGGTTCATTTCAAACAGCCATCACAAATTTTGCACAGGTTGATACATGTGTCTCTAATCATCAGAGCCAAACTAGGGTTGCACCTCATAAACATTGTCTTTCTTGGAAGAAAATGTTTTCTTTCAGGTCAAACTGAATCACTGGGCAAGCAAGGAGGAGGAAAGGGGGAGTTTATTATGCATGTCTAGTCTGTCCAAGAAAAGACGGGATTAACAGCTAATTTCCTGCCATTATATTTCAGCCCCAAAGAAAGCTTTTTCAAAGAAATTACTTGCATCTCAAAATGACTTAACATCTGCAACGAACAAAGATGAGAAACTCACCAGGACACAGGCTGAATTCTAACTCCCTCTTTGTTACTCTTTCTACTGCAGTAGTATGAAATTGTAAATCGTTACAAGGAACAAAAAAGAGCAAACAGAGCCTCTGCCTGAGGCCAGTGCCCTCTGCTAGGAGCAGACCCTTCAGTCCGCGTTGCCGATCCTGGAGGGTTACAGGGATGCGCTCCGCTGCCAGAGGTTGTGAAGCCTGGAGCCAGGAGCTGCTCTGGTTCCACGAACCCATGTGAGTCAAACCTCTTGCAATCCCATTTTAAAAGGCTGTGGAAACTGCCGGCAGTGTGAAAGGTGTATTTCACACTGAAAGTCGGCTGAAGGCATCAGACTGCCTAACCTTCTGACTTAAAAAGTCACGTTGTCCAGTTCTGGTACTCTGGGATCCCGCCTTCAGACACATGCCTGTTATCTGCCTGTGTATGTAATCCACATGTGCAATTGTGCTCCTAGAAAGGAGGATGAAGCTATTTGAAAATCCATCCTCAATCATCTCGGTTCCCTGTTTTCTTTCTGGAACAAACTATTCCGAGTTCTTGATGAGATGAAAGCAAGAAAAGCAGGCCTGTAAAATTTCCCCTTCCCACCTTAGCAACTTCCATTTTTCTTTTCATTCCCAGGGTTCAGAAAAAAAGGAGAGAGAAAAAAACCCCTAGATGTAAGATTACCTGAAACTTTCAGAAAAAAAACCACCCCTAAGATGTAAGATTACCTGAAACTTTCAGAAAAAAACCACCCCTAGATGTAAGATTACCTGAAACTTTCTGGGGCACCGTTCCTGCAGCGCGGCGCTGCGCAGAGCGTCCGTGGCACCGCAGGGCTGACCCCGGCTGCCGGCAGGAGCGGGCAGCAGAGGCCGGGCAGGGTGGGCGCCCGCTCCCCTTCCCCGACCCGCGCAGAACAGCCCAGCACGGGAAGGCCATGGCTGCAAAATGATTTGGAGCAAGGGCACAACCCATTCCCCCCACGCAGCGGAGTACCTCAGGGGACCTGTGTGGGAGTCCTAAACTGTCCAATTACCTTAATAGGCACAGTCTCACCCTAAATTTATAAACCATTTCAAGACCTACAGATGAGCAGAAAACTGTACATAATGGTGAACAAAGAGTTATTGCTACCTGCACCGAGAGACCGAGCAATTTAAACCACCATGCCCATCTTTGTAGGTTCTATCAGTTAAGCGAGCAGACGTGTATAGTGATAAATTACTGAGAGTCAGTAACACTGTAAAACTCACTGGAACAAATTCTCTGCTGGTGTAACTCTACTGAAGTCAAAGGAACAACGTCAGGAAATTTGGTCTGTTAAATTAAAACAATATGGATTGACACAGCATTCTGGATGCATTTCTGTCTGCGTCAATATTACCATTAAGTGTTGTGGAAGTGTTGTGACTCCATTGGCAAATGAAGTGAAAGGGAATATTAGCTACTGAAAAGGAAACAACCTATGTAACTTGGCAGATAAAATAATTACACTTAAAAACTGCACTGTGTTTAGCTGCTCTTTAGCCAGGTTAATGCAACAGAAATAGAAAACCAAGTAGAATCTCACTGTACTTCCCTCAGCGGCGAGTTTATAAAACTGCATGTGTCTTTAGCACGCTGCATGCGTGGTTAATCATGGTCGCTCTGCATACCCCAGCCTCCGCATTGTATAGGTGACACTTTTTCACAGGGACAGGTTTTTCAAGAGGCAGACCTTCTTCTTAGCGAGCCCTATCTGATCCATAAAACTTGTACCCAAGAGACTGCTCTCACTGCAAGTGCAGCTGGACTGGAAGGGTATCTACCGGCCATTCCCGTCCAGCGGATGGGACTGTGCGCACCAGTTTTACAGATGTGAATTGGTCCTTTGTAGAAACATCTCTCTCAGCACCTCGCACACACCCTGGGCCAACTCACTCTGCGGTCAGTGGAGCTGTGCCAGTCCGCATCAGCGGCACACGTGAGCCCCACCGTTTTGTCTCAGGCTTCAGTAAGATAAATGAGTTTAATTCATCCTTTGTGTAAGTAGGGACAACTCCTAGAAATTAGACTGGAGTTGTATGCCTCAGCTTAATCCCTAAATTCATTCCTCTAAACAAAAATCCATCTTAAAAATCACTGTTCTGATGTCTGTCATTAGTAGGAATCATTTGTGACAGATATACCTTAAAAATTCCCCATCTAATAGTCCTCACCATAAAAGATCACTCAAAGCACTCAGTGACATTGGGTCAGATTCTGATTGTAGCTCACCCACTACCAATATGAAAAACAGTCTGTAAAGAATTTGTTTCACAAATTACATTTGTTCAGAGCAACATAACAAAAGAAGTCAGAATCTAGATTAATTATCATGATTATACTCCAACTCAGAAGTCAGTCAGTCCTCAGTAACAGATTTCTTTTCAAAGGCTTGCACAATTGCTTATGGGAGTTTGCAGCTTATGCACGCAAATCTCCAAATATACACAAAGGCCAATAAAATAAAATAAAAAAAAAAAATACGTATTGCCAAAATTAGTGGAAAAGCAACACACTGAGAAATAAGTATTTAACTCTTCCCCACATACACAAAGTTGCTAGGGAACGAGCGAGCGCCTTGCAAACTGCCAGTACAATTACATTTACAAAGAACTGACAAGGATTGACCTTTGCCTACTCCTTCCTGTCTGCCTTTTACCAGGCATGGAAAAGCCTGGTGGCTTGACAAACAGATTTGATGGGCACATTTCCAGACAGCGTGCTGTCTGGACGGGCGAGGTAGCCCTCTTCTGCGAGTCTGCAAAGAGCTAAAGAAGCTTTTAAGAGCGGCACAACCGCCAGTGTTTAGCTCTTCTAGTAAAAGGTGGTCTTCCCTTCGCTAAGCTTTTGTAAGCTCTGGAAGTATGAAATTCGTTTAGCACTTTAAAGCACAGCGCTTCTGGCCAACGCCCAGTCAAATAGTTCCGTCAACAACTATTAATGAAATTGCAGTAAGATTCCTGCAAAAAGAATTAAATAAGGGCTCGTATTTGCAAAAGTACACGTGAAAAAACTGCCAATGCTTTTGCAAGTTGGAACTGTACGTTTGTACAAAGTTGCAGGGGTTGCGTACGAACATTGCTGTAGGGAGGTGATACCCCAACTTCCATAGAAAACCCTGGAAATATGCATAAAAAAGCATGTGCATTATTTAGTATAAGCGGCTAAGAAATTCTGTGCCATTATCTGTATATTTTAATAATTGCAACTTTCAATGGTAGTGACATAAAAACAATTACTTTTAAAAATTCCTCTGTGTATATACATTTGAAACTACACAGCCATTAAAAACAGTCTGTCGAATTAAAGGTTGTGCAATTAATTAAGTGCAAATCCTGTAAAACTGGACCAAGGAGAAAATTCATCAAATGTGTGAAATATGACCTATCTTGTCCAAAAGACAAATATGTTTAAACAAAATATGAAAATTGATGACAAAATTACTGGTAGCAAAATGCACACAGAGCAAATATGAGACAGCTGTACTTTGATTCAGCATGGGAGGTTCACCCTTACAGAATTTGTGATTCATTATCTCCACTGTCTTGTAAAACTTTTCCTAGTTAATCTCTAAAGTACGGCCTTTGTATCTATGATAGTAAAAATTCTCAATAAAATCACATATAACTGTTTAGCAATGATTTACTGTCGCTTTCCAGAATCAGATTAAATCTATTATAAATTGGATGTGGGTATCCGGCAGCAAGCTTTCGCTCTGACACCTGAAATCTTTGCCTTTTGTGGCTGCTGCTTCCGATGAGCGTCCCAGTCTCAGTGGTGTGACCCACGTGGGGACAGCCGGCCACGCGGGCAGGGGCTGGGCTGCAGTGGCGCACGTGGGTCTGCCTCTGCTCTGTCCTGAAGTATAGCCCGGGGACTAGATTTTGCAAGGGAGACTAGGCGTCGTCTTAGCACCTAAATATTTGCTGCCAGGCAGGAATAGAGAAGGGAGTCTTCTCAACTTTGACAGCCATGAAGCCAGATGCCTGGGCCTTATTTAAGCCACATAGGGTTCACGCTTCCTAGACCAAGTATTGGTATACCTGGTCACCATGTTCTGATTCACCTCTGTACACAGGAATCATATTTTGAAGCATTTTACTGTAAAAAAAGCAAACCAAAACCACCACCACCACCACTCCCCCCCCCCCCCCCCCCAAAAAAAAAACCCAACCCCAAACAACAACCAAAAAACGCCCAAACCAGACCTTTTCTGTTTCACCCATAGCAACCCATTGACAGGGAGAGCGATAGATTCTCTGCCTGACACAACTTGAAGGTACATTTTCAATATCTAAAGAAATTATTCTAGCAATAAGGCAACAGTTGCCTCCTGTTGCCAGCTTTGGGTACAAGTCTTCTCACATGAGTATAAACAACTTATTGCTGATGGGCTGCGACTGGAAACTCTTGCAGTAGCATACTGGGGAATAGGATTTTCTCACTCATGTTTCGTTTAGTGTTTAATATTAATTAGATCAGACAAAAAGACGACACAGAGTAAAGGAGAAGCTGGTCGTCTAAGAATATTAAGACGTGAAATTCAAGGAATCCATAGAATATTTGTATTGCATAAAGTAGAAAACTTCACAAAAAATGTTTGGGGGAGACTGCAGTCAGAATGGACTTTACCATGAGGACAGGAACACCTGAAGGATTCATGACTGTCATTTTTAAGCAGAGAGAAGTGTCAGCAAACTGAGGAGTACAGATTGAACTACCTTTCTGCTTCATTTTCTACTTGCAACCTAATAAGACCCAGCAGTACCAATGCATTGCCCCAGAGAAAGCAGGGGCATGAGGCAGGGAATTCTGCTAGGCAGCAGGGACTCCAGATCTTGTTTGAGAAAATCATTCAAATGCACTTAAAATTAGCTTACTTCTATTTACACATGTATACCATTTTCTTCCTGAAGGACATATGCAAACTCAATGATTCTTGAAGAATGCACACTATCTGTCAGGAGCTATGACTTCAAGCAACTGTATTTGTAAGGTGGGCATGTCTAATGTTCACTAGACATATTGTATTACATGCGCTTGACATTATAAGCAGGTTTAAGACTTCACAAATCAAAATCAAATTGGAAAGTGGATGGTAGAGAGGAGGCAGACTGCAGGGAATGCTAGGAACACAGCCTGTTATTTTCATATTAAAATGTAATGGTGCCATTAAAGTTAAAACCACTGTTAAACTTGATTGAGTAAATTAGTTAATTAACCATAGCATCTAATGCATTCCTCCGAGGCATACCTCAGTTCCTCAAGACAGAGGCTTGATAGAGTTCCAGTTGTACATTATCCTAGCTGTGAATTTTAGTATGATTACGCTCTTGGAGTGGCTTACTGTTTATCAATGAAGAATGCAAGCTGTCTTTTGAATTTGATGTTGATTAAAAATTAGCAGGGAAAAAATGATATGTTTCCTTTTTCACTTTTTTGCTTTTGAGAAACTTCTCGCATTTAATAAATTCTTACTCTTTCCCTGCCCTTTCTCGGAAAATTTTATGTTGAAACAACTTAAAGGTGGGACCTTTTGGTCACCTCTAGTTAAGACTGAAGAAGGAGGATTTAGTTCCATCCTGTCACAGCAGAACAGACTCTATAGTCATGCTATACCAAAACCACTGCCCAGTAAAACTGATTTGATTCCCATTAGCCTCTCCACACTGAGGCATTAGGAAACCGTACAACAACTACCTGATGGTGGTGATCAGCTTGGTTCCGCTTATCATCTACATGTGATTAGCCGAGAAACTTTACTCAGAAGGGACAAAAGTGCACACAAACAATTCACTTATGTCAAAGGTAAAATAAACATATGCAAGACTGTTTAGAGCAAGGACCATCACTTATAACCCAGCTCGAATTATACAGCACTAAAGTCACATCTTGAAGCGTAGCTCCCCAGTTCAGCATGTGGCAACCTTTCCAGGAAAGCAGCTTTCCTCTGTGGTCTCTTTTACGTCCAGACATCTACATCTGCAACTTAGCAATGGTAAAATAATTTTTTTTTTTTTCCTAACAAATCTCTATACCTTCAAGAATGCTAGCCCTGTTTGTATAGTTAAAGGTCTAAGAAGCACTGATTTGTATTTAAAATAATTGCTGGTACAAAATGTAAAGGTGCAAAATCTGCAGCTATAAGTTATGCTAAAACACAAAAAAGTCTGGGTATGCCCCTTATGAGACTAAGAGAATTTCCCTTGGGACACCATAACCAATCACAGTTTTTATTTCTTTCTTTGGCTTTTCTTCTTGAGGGGAAGAAAAATGAATGATGCTAACCATCAAGAATGCTGTGACCTAGTTGCTCTAAAGTAAGCAACAGTCAGGTTTGTTACCAAAGCTGAGGGTATCACTCTGTGCCAAATATGCTTTTCCATCAAAGCTTCTTTTTGGCTGTATTGGAGATGTTGCTCAGTACATCTGCAGCTGACATGCTTAAGATTCACTGTTACAATAAAAAGCTTAAATGCAAAAATCACTTCCAAATAAAAAAAGAGAAGAATAGTGTCTCAAGCAAAAAGACTGGAATAAAAGAATTGAAACAATGTGCAAAAAGTATCATTCAGATTTTTTAAAGAACTCAAAAAAGAAAGGTAACTGAGATACATTTTTCAAATATGACTTTTGAAGTTAATAATGGAAATTTTACTCAAGCACCTTTTTGCAGGAAAAATGGCCACAAAGCTTGGATCATGGATTTTGCATCTACTTACCTAATTTACAAATGAGGTAGAGTAAAATACAGATTTTTCTGATACAGAAATGCCATGTGAGCAAGAAGCTAGCTTATCTGGAAATCTGTGTTATATTAAGAAATAAAATAGATCTCTATCAAGATAGCAGACTGTAAACTACGTATGTTTTCCTTTAACTACTTTATTTTCAAAGCAGTTGACTGAGTTACCAGGTCATCATAAGCATCCCTGTAATCCATTCTTGTTACATCCCCAGAAGAAATTTCACAGAATCACAGAATCGTATAGGTTGGAAAAGACCTTTAAGATCATCGAGTCCAACCGTAAACCTAACACTGCCAAGCCCACCACTACACCATCTCCCTAAGCACCTCATCCAAACGTCCTTTAAATACCTCCAGGGATGGCGACTCAACCACTTCCCTGGGCAGCCTGTTCCAATGCTTGATAACCCTTTCAGTGAAGAAAAATTTCCTAATATCCAGTCTAAACCTCCCCTGGTGCAACTTGAGGCCATTTCCTCTCGTCCTATCACTTGTTACCTGGGAGAAGAGACCGACCCCCACCTGGCTACAACCTCCTTTCAGGTAGTTGTAGAGGGCAATAAGGTCTCCCCTCAGCCTCCTTTTCTCCAGGCTAAACAACCCCAGGTCCCTCAGCCGCTCCCCATCAGCCTTGTGCTCCAGATCCTTCACCAGCTCCGTTGCCCTTCTCTGGACACGCTCCAGCCCCTCAATGTCTCTCTTGTAGTGAGGGGCCCAAAACTGAACACAGCATTCGAGGTGCGGACCAGTGTCGAAATTTCATTTCTTTTTCAACAGAAATTTTTAAGACTTTTTTTTCATTTATAGATTTGCTCAAAACTTTTTCATCAGAATACAATTTTCACAAAAACAAACAAATTGCATGCTAACATTTCTGCTTACATTTTTTCATATCTCCCAACTAGTCCGTTGTAATACCTCCAGTGCAGTGCCCGAGTAACACGACCATGCAACAAGGTGCGTTGTGCATCCCAAGAGCACTCTCTTTGTGGCAGGTACGCTTACTTTGACCCACATAGCAGCACACAAATGACCCGTCAACTTATTTCATATCTTTTGAGTGTATGGCTGGCCGTTTTCTAATTTTTTAAGCATAGCACTGCCACTGAAATATTTTCCCCAGTCTTCATCACCTTGGGGAATGCTTAATTTTGAAAGCATTAGGACACAATCATGACAATTCCCTTATGAAAATACGGCTAATTTTCTGCTTTAAACAAACGTAAAATTGATCTCTCAAGCTGCGTTGCTCTGTTTCACATTATCTCTTTGTAGGTCTTCCACCTTTTTCGCTTCTGCCACACCCAATAATGAAGCTTCCTGAAATGAGGTCTGCTTTCTTTTTCTTTTCATTTTTGCTAACAGATATTACATCTTGGAAAATCACTCTCCGCATATGGATAACCTCAGTGCAAAGTGCAAATGTGACAGATTTCATCCTCTATCTCACAAATGTCCAAGAGGTCATAAGCAATCTGAATGACAATTACTCAGATTTCCATGTTTTCTACACCACAAACTGTCTCCATTTACTAAGCAGTGCCTAAACTTAGCATATATTTCTTCTGTAGCTGACATATGATGAATATGCTATTTTTTCATTTAATGTTTTTTTCATTGCCTATTTGATACAAACAAAGGATCTTCCTGAAGGTCAATGTGTTGGTCTGATTCAACCCAAGGGGCTCATTCCCATCCAGTGACAGATGCAAGGTACCTGTGGGATAACGGACTCGTGGGAATAACCTATGAAAAGGACAGTGGGGTGGGTTTTCAAAGAATACTGCTAAAATTGCAGCATTATTAAGTTATTTCTCCTTTACCTCTTCTTGAGCATAAAAATGAAACTGTAAAGAGAACACGCAAAGAACTTGGGTGTATGGGGTCTTACCGTATGATACTGATGGCAGACCCCTGAATTAATAAAGCAGCAATTGACCATTATCTGTGACACGGACTCTGCAGTTTTATTGTTAAAAACTCTGACCTGCTATCGAAATTCCACCTAAAATTAGAAGCCATGTAATGACAGCATTTGGCTGAGCTGAGAGAGGAATTTGCTGAAGAGGAAATTCCCTCTTGAATAATTAACTCACTTTTCACTCTGTTTTTCTCCTTTCCTTATCAGATTTCTAGTATATGGAAGGAAGTAACATTCTCTTTCCAGTGTTGATGAGACAATACTGATGCTCTAAGTCATTTCTTGCTATTCTTATGTATTTAATAAGGCATTTAAGATTAGTGGTTAAAGTCAGCTAATTTTACCAAATTATAGCACATAATTGATTTAGTGATAGGTAGGCATGACTCAACTTTTATTCAGATCTTTAACATAATCAAAGAATTATGAATTTATTCTGTCATTACCAAACAACAATAGTGTTACATTTTTAACTACTCAATAATAAAAATTAATGCAATATCTGTGCTGTTACTTGTATATTTATGCTCATGACCCTTTTCAGAAACATATTCCCAGATTTCTATGCCACAAGATTTCACTAAGTATAAAGAATATATCAGCCAGGAAGGATGGTGGCACAGATGGAGCTGTGATCAGATAAGATGCACCGGCATGTGCATTAAAAAAAAAGTTCAACAGATCCTAATAATTGTGTATCATTGATAAAATCTGTGTATATGCAAGAACACAGATCATAGGCTAGTGCTCCACCCTTACTTTTCTTACAGTCTTTCATCTCTGTGTCTGATTGTCTTCTCAATTTAGAAATTTTTAGTGCTCTGGTTGTGAAAAGCTTTCTACCATCTTGCTTCTCTCGGTCACATCTTATTACAATTGCTCCCTCAGCACATCCTCTTTGTTGGACAACTTGCTTTCCCCAAGGGATTGTCTTGTTTCTCTTTCCCTCCCTGGATCTCCACTCTAGGCCAACATGTTCAGCCAGATACCTTCAAGCTAATAGGTCTAACGTTCTCATATGCTGGATGCGTCTGAGCTTTGCCTCTCTTTTTTAAAATTATTTTTATTTTTTAACACAGGCTCTGACAACTGTTCTCATATCTCTTCTGGAGCAGTTTGTAACCAACTAGCTAAAACACAAACCTTTCATGTTCTTTCCAAAGTGATTTACCCCTCTTTTATCACGGGCAACTCTTCCTCCTTCCCAGCCTCAGAGATCTGATAACTTTTTCTACTCCTTTCTTACTGTCTCCTGCATGCCAGTACTACTGCAGTGCTGAACCCCCCCTAGTAAACACTGCTACTAGCCACTGATGCTCTATTCTTCTTCTCACTGTTGTAGTGCTGATGGTAGTTTAGTCTGCTGGATGCAAGGGTCATTGCAAAGTCAGTAGCCAGGAAAACTATGTTAATCCATTAAAGTCTTCAGAGTTTACTATCTGAGAAATTCCACGCTCTCCGGCACCTCGGAGAATTGCTCACCATGCATTACACCATCTAATAGCATCCTGAGTAGGAAATATATATATCTGACTCCATGTCTGAAAACAGAGGTTTAGGAAAACACATAAACCTTCTTGTCTGCTGCTTTTCTTGGGTTTTCCCTTGCGTTTAAAAGTATAGAGCTCAATAGTCTTCATGCCAGCTTTGTGCCAGCACTCAGGACTGGGTGTAGACGTTTAGTTACGCTATCGATGTTAGAAGCCAGTTTTTTATAGCAATATGTCAAAACTAATACTGCAGGGATATGAACTCCATAATAAAGAGTTAATCCTAAATAAGTTTCATAGTTTTAATAGATATTTAACATTAGTTTAAAGAATTATTGTTTTCTTATTTAAATACCTACCGTAGCTCTAAGTACCAGTTGACTCTGGCTCAGTGAAATGCAAATTTTGTAAAATCCAATCCATCAAGAGGAAATTTTACTACAAAAGGGTTTCACAGAAATAATAGCTGTCAGCTAACAATTAATGCACCCAACATGCTTAAGTACTGCACTGAACTTTAATGAAAGGTTACCGAGTCTGTTAAATTGCTTCATACCTTGTAAGACTAAAGTTAAGCAAAAATTAACATCAGTATTCTGGGAAAAGAGCATGCAAACAAAATTCACCTTAATGATGGGGGAGTGTAATGTTTTCACTGAATATTTTGAACTATGATTCCATTAGAACATTGTCAAAAAACTAATCATGTCACTCCATTTAATGTTCAGAGCAAACACGTTTTGAGATTTCATCTGAAATAATTTTATAGCAGACATGAACATACGTGTATATTTAAAAACACATGCAGTTCTCCTCAAATATAAGCACAGAGATACCCTAGAATTGTAGTATTTGTGTTGTTACTGACCCTTGCATTCTGATAAAGGCTTATTTCACCAGCTGGAAAAGGCCATTTCAAAGCAAGGTATTGCAGCAAGCACCACAGCACACCGTTTTGCTAGATGTTTGATAATGTTTCTTGTACTGTTAGCACTGTGAATACTAGGCACTCTCCTTTGCTGAGTTCTTATAAACATTCCCACACTTTAAGTAATACTTGGCAGCTTTACTACTGTTGTCAGGAACTAAAAGGTGCAATAACCCCATACACAATACAAAAGATCAAACCATCAGATCATAACTCATTCCCAAAGGGCAGTCCAGTAAAAGTGATAAAGGAAACCACACTCCAAGGACTTCCTCAGGCCACTGCCCTGGATCATTAGGGCTACCGATACTGCTCATCTATTGCCAGCAGCACACAGCTAGCTCCTTCCTTCCCTGGTTATCTTTCAGTCCTGGCTCTCTAGCTGCTCCCTGCTTGGCAGCCTCTCCAAACCATCCCACCTCTTATCTGCAGGGGTAGAAGTTCCTGCTGAAATGGACAGCTATTTAAGGCCTTTGAATATCACTATGCACCCTTATTATCAAACTTTTAAATAGCAATATTTCAAAAAACAGTGCTGAATATGACTGCGTGGGCTGCTTACTATGGCCACAGTGTAGTGTATGGCAAGGACCACAGCTTGGGAAGAACAGAACCAGCCCTCCCCCCTTCTGCTCACTGAGGGTTTATAGAAGCGTAGTGATGAATACACACACATATTTATGTTCGAGATAGTTTGAGGATCAAAAGTCCAGACCTAGGCAAGTATATTCACAATCTTATCCTGTCTGTCTGATGAACACACAGTGCTCACCTTTGCTACATCACCAACTTAGCAGAATTGCAGTTAATCTTTGTTTAAGGACATATGTAAGAAGAAATCAAATACAGAATTAACTGAAAGAACAGAAGCCATCTCTCAAAATACAGGCCAGATGAAGGCTCAGCCAGAAAAATGAACTTGAGAAGTAGAGGTATTTTAAATGCACACATGGAGAGGTAAGAGCGCTGAATACCATGGAATGAAGCTCTGTGCGTGTACATGCATTGTGTGTAAAAGAGAAAAAGATAGCAAATGTTACACAAATAGGAGATCTGTTCCCATTTGAAGCCAAGTAGCCATACTTGCATGGTGTGAAGCCATTTTCCATCAGTATTTACTGGTTCTGTGCTATAGCTACACAGTTATCAACTGACTCAGACAGGATTTGGTTTTGTCCTGTGCACAGGTAGGATGAGCTCATATCTGCATTGCACACATATTCTTCTTATTTGCAACCATAAACTAAGCAGCTCACTAAGTTCTTCTCTTTTTATGAAAAAGTTTTCATGCTTTTTATCAAAGCACGTGTTCAACAGGAAAATACAATGTCCCCCTTACGCTGTCCATGCCGAGGAGAGCGCTAACTGTTGGCCCCAGTCTAGACTCTATAGGAAGGCAGCTGTCATGAGAGCAGCAAGACAAAAACATTTAGGAAAAGGCCAATGCTTAGAAATGGTTTAATAGAAATTTTCATCTTTCCCTATTTATCTATCAGTAGAACAATTAGTAGCCTCTAAAAACAAACAAAAGAAGAAAAAGAGAAAAATCAAAGACGGACCACATCAAGGAGACAGAGGAATCCATGATGGAGTTTGGCAGTGAAGTTTTAGTACTACCTGTGCTGTGTCCCCTACAGATAAACAGAAGGCTTCATGTTCCAGAATGGTAAATTTAGCATCTTTCACACGCACTAAATTCACTTAATTAAAAGTCTCTATTTCGTGGTTACCATCAGAGTACTGTTTGTGTGTGTTCTTTCCCTGGTCTACCCCACTTTATGGGCCCATGGAAGGTTGTCTTTAATGCAGATATGCAATATGTAAAATGCAACTGATACAGCAACCCTCCCCCACTTACATATTTTCTTGAGATTCTCTAGACTATATTCATGAAAAATGATTTACAAAATACAAATAGATTTTGTCATGAAGTAAGCTTAAATTGACTGCTTTCTATCAGGAATTAATATTAACCAGAGCTTGTCAGTTACTAAATATTTATTTTAGGAATACATACAGCCTCTGCTTTCATGTAGGTTAAGCTGTAATCTTTGGCTTGTCAGTTCCAGGATATAGCAGTGGATAAATCATGCACTCTTGAACTGATAGATGTCAGAGCCGTTGTATACAAATGGAGGGATATGTCAATGAACACCCTAGTTTAGGTTACATTTACTATAAACATTGACATTCCTTTGCAATGAGACCATTTGCTGGCTAAGCAGTCACAGCTTCACAGGATTTGATGCTTTTGTGCTCAATCAGGTTCTAATGATTTCAGATGTTTGCAATTAATGAACCATTAGATTAATTGGTTGAGTACGGAAAGACTGGTTTAAGAATTGGGTCAGAACCACAGACAAGCTATTACCTGAAGTGACAGCAATCACCAGAGGCAAAACAGTGAGAAATTGAATTAATGATTTTTCACTCTCTCTTTCACTTTTGGCAAAAATTAGCACTGGACCGGTGTTTAAACTGAGAATACTATAAGCGTTAGGGGCAAGGAGTGAAAAAGAAAGTCTCATCGTTCCTCGTCTTTCTAAATGGAGGAGCTCAATCTTCACCACGCAGACCCTCTGTTGAATATAAAGAAGTTACCATATTTCTTTTGGATCATCCAAATCCCCCCCAAAGCTTTCTTCCAAAGTCAGTGTATATTAATTATGTACCACATAGGGCACCTTAGTAAGATGATTAAGTGTACTTCAGAACCACTGAAATAAATAAGCCTAGCATCAATATATGATTATGTAGGCTTGGTAGAAACCCCAGGGTAGCCATCCTTTAGATAGTGTACATAAGGACGTTTACTCCCAGTAGATCGCCGGTGCTTAAATTCCAACAGTATGACAAGTTATCGCAACGAGGTGATGGCAGTTTAGCTGAATCTCTAATTTCAAAGAGTAAAATTAACCCTGGATGTACAATATAGTTTTCAGACCATTTTCTTTCCAGGAAAGGGTATATTCTAATGAGGTTTTCTCTCACTTCATGATGCAGTACTTCAGAAATCAAGTGGCTGTCACCGCCTTGTGTGCACTTCATATGAGAGCATTAATATGCTTTTAGAGAAAAAGGGACAAAATGCAGCAATGCTATGAACTAGCTCACATGAACCTCAGCTCAAAGGAAGCAAGAACGTGTTGCACATTAAAAATAACGGGGTGTGTTGTTTCCTTAATTCTGCGTTACGTGAATTCAGCATTACAGTTCATGGCTGGAATGCAAGCTAAGTAGTAGGAGTGATCATTTTCCTTCTCTTCCACTGACTCTCCATAGACTTGCTCCATTTAAGTTGCAGAAGGTACTTCTGTTATAGTCAGTGTGTTCACAATATGGCTTTAAATTACCTTGAATAAGTTGCGTATCCCTTCGTGGTGCAGTTTTATTCTTGGTATAATGAAGCGGTCAATAGACACTTCCTGAGATAAAATAAACAAATTTTTAGCTTTGCTATTATTTCATAAGGAAATGCCATTATTCTGGATCTTCTTGTCCTTTTATTTCCCTAAATTCTGATTTTTTGTAAGTAAACTGAATTGTGCTGTGTGGTTTTTGATTTTTACAGGAAGTGACTTGGTTGCTGCTGAAGGAAAAAATGAATTTTGCGTTTAAGGCATTTTTAAAGTTAACTATGGATTTATACAAATTCCAAGTGTTCAACGCAGATTTGCTTTTGAACATGAAAAGAAGCTCAGAACTTGCAATTTTTACAAATGAAATGTCCCACTGATTTCTGAATAATAGCTAGGATTAGTGCCATAACTTTAATGTCACATATTAACACGCATTTCCATCTTTTTGTCTGTGCCCTATTTAGGTGAAGTTGGGTGTATAAAATTTTCACGTCTTTCTACCTGAATTTAAAAATCTAACCTATTGTAAATAAATCTGGTAAAACAAGCAGACAAAAAGAGCTTTTAAGGTTTCACTGTCTCACAATAAAACAGAGCCCACTGAGTCAATGGGAGAGCTTTCACTAATGCTAAAAGACTTTGAGACAACAGGAAAACAAATATACTGTATTTTCACATGTATAACCCATGGGTTCTCTAAATAAAGGATGCCTGTGATTCAGAATAAGTAGGCGTAGAACCAGGGCAATTTTATTCTGTAGTTCTCTATTCCCCGAGGGCTTTCCTGTACCTGATCCCAATAACTGCCCCACTTCTCTTAGAACCCGCACCCCCCCTCAGGAATCCTCCACCAAAAGCTTCAGAAATTGCTGAAATCACAGAAAAAAAGTGGCTAACAGTCAAGAATGTGAGTAATAAATGTGACAATGTGGTAATCAACCTTAACAGCCCCAAAACAGTTATGAGATATTTAAGACCTGCAAAGCAGCTCTTCCTTTCTACTGTTTTATATTAATATGTCGTATTTATGAGACAGACAAGGCCAAAAAGAGTCGATGAGACTCTCTCTGTTGACTTGAACATAGACTGGAAGAGTCATCTAGGACAAATGCACAAATAATCCTATTTACCTGAGTATTCCCAATTAATATCTGTCAGATTACTCAAGTATATAAGAGCTTGCAGAATGAGGATCACTTGACTGAGTAAGAGCTTCTTACTTATATCTAAAGTATAACACACATTCATTTCATTGGGGGGCGGGGGTGTTGGGAGGAGAGAAATGCAAAACATCCAGAGATAGAATCTTATCCCTTACATGAAGAACAAAGGATATAACTGTGAATCATTAAAAGGCAAAACCAAAAACAAAACCTCTAAAGGCACTGTAAATAAACCCCTGTAATTATGCATCACAAAAAAGTCAACTGCAAATGGTTCAGTAATCTCATTACCAAGCTTACTAATAATCATTGCAATATTCTCCATCTCCCCTAAGATAATGAGCAGCACGGTGGATGTTGTAAAAATAAATAAATAAACAAGCAACAATTTCTCATCTAAATATTTAACAAAATGAATGGGCTTGCCTAAAGGTTTGAGATTGAACCCTAGTGTAGCAAATTTTTAATTTGCACTATTTTCCTAGTTCTAAAGGGGGAGAAAGCTCAGCTCATCTGAGAATGGAGTTCAAACTAAACAACGCTTTCATGACAACCTAAAAATAAAGAAATAAAACATTTTTAAATATTTCAATACTACAAAATTAGCCTAAGTTAAAGGCAACAATTAGTAAACAACTTTGTCATATTCAGAACAGTATCTTTCCCATTAACATTTCTATAGTTCCCCAATTACATTATAAATCAAAAGTAATACAAACAGACAATGTAATAATGAGAACACATAGACTGCATCAAAAATTAAGATACCAGCATTTTCTTTACTCTTGGATCATTCTGTTAACTTGGCCTAGTTTACTTTCTTGGCAGCAGGAGTACAGTCAGAGAAAGTGAATTTACACCTTGGTGAGTAACTCCTAAAATTTGAGCTGAAAATATTCTGAAAGGCTAACAACTTTTCTTCTAAAGTGTAGAGCATGGCATTTTAATTCCCCAAATGCTATCTTCTGCTATAGAGAAAAAAGTAACAGGGAAATCAAGTCACGAAGGGATCAAATGGCGTACCTGGGCACTGCACTACCTCCTCTTTTGTGAACCACCAAACCACTTCTCTATGTTTTCCTTCCCCCTTCGTGTTTCTGGCTTGCTGGTGTCTCCTCCTTCACCGTCAGTGCGTGACTCTCAGGTGATTCTACTGACTATGAAAAGGATCTTTCAAAAGTGGATGGGAGTGATCCCAAATATTCCAGATTTTCTCCTGCAAAGGGACAAGAAGGGAAACAAACTGTACCTCAGCACCGAGTCCTGCAGAGACACAGGGCAGGACCAGAAGAACTCATCACTTTGCTGCATCTCTGAATTTGATGGCTTGGCATCCCAACTCAGCTCACTGCAAACACACTTGCTCAGTATCTCTCAGCTCAAGTCCTCTGGTTTTTTGCTTATCTGCTACATTTCTGTCATATTCATTTACTACATTGGTGTCCTTTGACAAGGAAGAATTTTAAAAAATGACTAGAAATGGTTATGGCAGTTGTGAATGCAAGTGATACTACAAAAGGGGAAAGCAACTGACTTACGAAACAGAGAAGCAGAACAGGGGAAGAATTAGAAGTCTTAGATAAAGGATAGGGATAAAAATATGTCTTCATAGTTTTTAAAGCATATCAGCTCCATTAGAAACCGGCTTGCACACAAGATGAAAGCACAAGGGTGTGGATAGGGAAGCATGAGGATGTTAAAATAAATGCAATTAACTATCAGTGTTTATCTTAATGCACATACTTCTTAAAACAGCACTGCTGCTAATACAGAGATGAATTGTACAGGGTAGAGAAGGAGATTAAATTATGTATTGTTCCTTTAACACTTTCTTCAGTTAAATAACATAATATTTTCAAGGTTACTGTTAAAATAACAGGGTTGTCCAGTGGAATTTATCCCCACTGGTGTTTGTGTACTGTATATATTTATACCACATGAGCAGCCCATAAATTCTCCTCATAAATGCTGTTATCTCCACCGCTAGCAGTTTCTCATTTTTATGGTAGTATAACTTTAAGGTGTGGTATACGTACCGTTATACCTCATTGCATACAGCTTCTGCTGCCCCATTAGGCTCTGATTCTGGGGGGGTGCAGAGCTCCTTGTCCTCCCTGACGTCACGTGGTCCTCCTCTTGTCCCCGTCCACACCGCAATAAAACAGCCCCGGGAGCATGGCCACCATGCAATAAACTACTGCTTCCAACTCGGTCCACCCACAACCCCCCAGCTCTGTGAAATTTCTGTCTAATCCCCATCTGACCACCTTTCAACATCCAATCTCCCGATTAAGAGCTTCTCTTCCAGACCAAGAAAAAGAGGCTTCCAAGAAAAGCACGTCACGATCCCATTCTTTTAGAGGTGGCCAACCTGATTAACAGGAACACGTTTTTCATTAAAAAAAAAAAAAAGATAAATACACAGAGATAGATATAGATTATAGAAAAGTTGTTCAAAAGGTCATCTGAATTGGGAATTGCTTAGGGTACAGGGCAAAGCTAAGATAACTTTATAAGGGGAAAAAAGCCCATGCCCACCGTCGCAATAAACTCTGTGTACATCATAATGGGCTTATAAGTAATGAAAGCCCATCTATGTATCAATCTGTCAGTGCATCCGCACACACACACACAATGATTAGTATCAGTAGAACACTGAATTTGCTTGCTGCTCACATCCATCTGTCCTGAAGTTTGGTGCTGCTAACTCCAGACTTCTGAATCTGAACTCAAATGTTGTTTTCTCCAATTTTCTTTCCTTTTATGACCTTTTTCTGTTGCTACCTTGATTTATGGTCATTTGTGTGATTGCATTGCTTTGCTTTATGGCAGTTTATGTCATTCTGGTCTTGTCATAAATGACTACCATAAAGTGAGGTAAAATATCATAAAACATTAGTGAGTCACTGATATTCAAGGTTCTTGAGTACAAGCGCTGACAGGTAGCAACCACAGAAGAACTGTGCCATTCGAGGGATGTATCATTATGAATACATGTGTGTACTGGGATCTGGATGAACAAATGCCACTATGACTTCGGTTGTCAGTGGAAACAATTTAAAAGGGCAACACTGAGTTATTTTTATAAGTTTAAAAGTCTTATATTCCTACAGTGATTTCTTTTACAATAAAATGGAAGCCGATCTGTTCCCCTATAAAATTCCTCATTGCATTTCATGTATACCTAAAAAGGCTATTTAGGAGTTAGGCAGGACTGCTAATAACCTGTGTGTAGAAATCAGATTACTTCTGTAGGATGATCATTCTTGCTTGTTTGTCCATCTTTGTTCATCTCTGACTATTAGCACTGAGTTTTGTGCGATGCTTTGGTTTTGCTGCAGTTGCTGGAAGGTATACATCCTTGACCTATTGTAGGCATGCTCAGAAATCCTAAACTGATTATTTTGATGTATTCTACTTAAAGAAAAACACATTTTATCCAATATCCTAAGCACTTATTATTACTATTACCTTTTTAGCCAAGAGTATTCCAAAGCATTTTATACTTTTTGTCAGTTTAGAAAAATAAACCATTGCAATTATATACTTTCCAAATAAATATGAAAATAAAATACAAAAATCTTTTGCCACTGATGTTTTTATTATGAATCCTTTATGCATTAAGAATCAATAATCGCTGTTTCCACTATAAATTCCTACTGTCAGTTGCTGTTACATTATAGGATAACTTAATTCTAGAATGAAAATGGGTATTTGCTGGATTTAAAACTGGGAATGCACTACCATTAAGAAATATGGAGATAACAGTTTAGAAATTTATATTTGTTATTTAAATGTAAAAACATTGTTCAGATTTTTAAAATGGCTTTTTTTACTTTCTACTATTAGTGCAAAAATAAAAGACCTATCATCTCAAAATCTATTTAGTCTATAGTGACATTCCATTATTTATTGGACTAGTTCTCTGGATACTTTAGGGGAGGAAATTATTTTTAATGCAGGATTTTTTTTTTTCTTTCTGTGAAAGACTGCACTTGTACAGCATTTTCATTATGTATATTGTTGCATCTAACCTCCAACACTGAGAGCTTTACTGAGTTCACCCACAAAGGAAAATATGAAAAATAACACCTAGATTTCCCCCATATATGCCAGACTCGATTGTGTTTAATGCCAGACCTCTCCCATTTTGGAGGTCTGTAGTAGTTTCTTTGCTGCTTTTTAATGCGGTAACTTAAGATAGAACCACTCGATATCCTTGATGCCCAGGGATCTGATTCCACTCTCCACCACTCTATTTTATTCCAGTCTTAATAGTCTTGGCCTTTACAAACACATTCAGCTTAGATTCGCTGCTTCATTTCAATCCCTTTGTGCTGCCCAGGTAAGCAAGTCAATTTGACCGACTGAAAATCCCCCCTGGAAAGGGAAGCCCACAGCGCTGCGGAGGCTGCGCCGTGCTGCCCAGCCCCCGCGCCAGCCCACCACCGACCCACCGTACCTGGTGCTGCGCTGACTGGGCTGCGACCGAGAGTGCTCTAGGCGTGCAGAGAAATAACGGAGACTAAATTCTGGCAATGCCAGATGATGTAGAGTCTCTGCCAAATTCCCTCCACCTGCCACAATAACTCCGTTTGGAGATATTCCTAATTTGTGTAAGTGGGAAGGGAACTAATACCTTCTGGTATTACACACCAGAAAAGCACAAAAATGTACGTTTTCATGTCAGGGAAAAGCGGAAAGGAAAATGAAGTGTCTTCAGCAGCCATACAGCCAGTGACTTGCAGGACTAAGAGATCAATCTGCTCTATTTTTAATAGGTAAGAAAAGGTAAATCTTATCAGAAGTATCCCACTGCAATCCTAAAGTTGGTAAATGAGAACAGAGTTCGAAAATAATATTTAACCCACCAACCACATGACATGGGCACTTGTATATCACCCGAGATTACATTCTGCTTTTGGAAGCATCTTCCCCCCCGGGCCCCCGCTGCGTGACTCGCATGCTAGTCAATGCTGGCACACGAGAAGAGCTGCCCCCTCGGTGCAAAACAGCAGCCAAGGGGATGGTTTCAAATGACTTCCTACAGCTAACGCTCCCCTAGAAACTTCTCTGAAAAAAGGTGCTGTATCCAATTTCATCTCTGCTGGGTGGAGAGAGATCTTGCACGGTTATCTCGGTACTTGGGACAATGAATTTCATTGACACTAATGCTTATGAAACAGGGTTTGTGTCCTGTTCCCTCTGAACGCAAGGACAACGTTCCCGCTACCTTCAAGGATGACAGGATCAGGCTACCTGTCCTTAATACTTCAGAAGTGCTTCCCTCAGCACCGGCGCTCCGTTACCTCCTCAGCGCCGAGCAGCGCTACGGGGGTTATTGTGCTGCATGTAACAGAAAGCTGAAGCAAAATACCATTGCCAGCAAAACTGCAGAGGAAATTTATTTGTGTAGGTATTATGTGGAGGTATTTTGGCACTGACTCCGCATATGAATACCTGGTAATGTCAGTGAAATAATCAATGTAATTTGGGCAGCCATGAGTTCAGGAATTACTGTTTCAGCATTGCATATAATCAACTTGTATCGGGTGATCTCCAATTTACACAGGACGTCTAAGGCTGATGATCAGAATTTACAATTTGAGGCTGTTGGCTGAGGACAAGACAATCCTTTCTTCAGAGGAGTCAGAATGGAGGGGTGGGCTTTAGTATAGGGTCTCCTTTTCAAAATTTTTTTTTTTGAGAAACACTGAAATATTGCCTATTCTTTGAGAACAGTTACAAAACCTGTTTCTATAACAATAGATATTCTCTGTCAAACAGGATAGACTGGCATTTTCTCAGAGAGCAAGAAAACGCCCACTTAAAATAAAGTTTGAAAACCAATATGCAGCTTTCCTCCCCTCAACTCTCCCCAAAAGTTGACTGATTATTTGAAGTACAGTATGTAAGCTATTTTATTACTATCATCTTCCACTAAGCATCATCTGTGTTGCATTGACGTGTACATGAGAATATCTAAAATTTTCACCAGCAGTAATGGCTAATGAAAGGCAGTAGTTATTGTTTTCTTTTTTTTTTTTTCTTTCTTTTTTTTTTTGGTTGGTTGTTTATTTCTTTTTAAAATACTGAGGATAGAAGATGGGCAGTTGGGCAGTGAAGATGTGTTGTTAGAATTACTGGAAATATGGAGTCCTTTAAATATATTCTCAATATTTTTGAAGAAAAATTACTGAGATATTTTAGTTCAACTGACTGACAGTCCTTCACCTCTGCTTTCTTATTTTTGTAAAGTTAAAGATCTCAACGGAACAAAGTTTTGGGAAAGGATGTTGTTCAGAAATTTAATTTTATGGAAAACATTCAATTTATGTGCAAATTTGGAAAGGAAACATCAGATGTTAAAATTTCCATTAGAACAAAAATGGTAAGACTCACCAAAACTATATTAATTTGAAACTTCTGGTTTAGGATTGTTAAAGATGATCACAATTTCTTCCTAGTAAATCAGCTAAGAAGTCATAAAGTAGCTTAAACAGGGTGCTGAAATCCCTTGATATAAACTAAGTGCAGGGCGAGAAAAAGGGCTTTGCATGAAAAATAAAGAGCACCAACTTTACCTGTGCAGTGATCTAGATCTAGCATGAAAAGAATAAATTAGAAGAGTCTTCTGTTTCTTTGCCTTGTTGTGATATGAAAGAGAATGCATGCTCACCCAAGCACAAAGAAGTCATTGGTTTAGCATTATGAGGACACTCTGCATGATCTATTCCAAGCTTCGTTACAATTATTGTGACTAAAGGCTGAGAAATTTAGCACAACTGAGACTAAGTGATAAATAATGCTTAAGTATATCTGTTTCTTGCATTAAGGAGACAGACTAAAGAGTTAATAATGCTTCTGATCATCTTTTAATAGCCTCTAGATGCTTTCACACAATAAATAGACCTGTTGTGAAAATACTTTGGAACGCACAGCGAAATACCACATGCATTGTGCCCTTTAAAATGCTTTAAATAGCACAATTATAGATTTAAAGATTGTAATTGATTTAAATTGGTGGTGGAATGTAAAATTTTATATGATGCATGAAACCTCTTAAGGCTTTAAAACTGTAATTATCTTTGTCAGTCTCATATTGCACCCCAAAGCTTTTCTTTTAATGATTTAGACATTATAGAAAATAAATGAAATGTTCACATGGATTGCCAAACAAAATGCAAAGAGAAAAACCATACGGCGCTGTACCTTTAGAAAGAAGAGCTGGTGTCAGGGTTTGGCTGAACTCTGAATTCCCAAGCCCCAGAAAACAGAGCAGTAAATAATGAGTAGGTATGCCCTATATTAATGTCGTTCACACTAGTTTAAGTGCATGGCTTCATATATACCACTCTGAAACCTCAGCAGATACCCTCTGCATACAACAAACCTTTGCTGCTTGTTTACATTAGAAAAGTGCAGTCGTGGGTATCCAAATCAGAGATAAGACTTTAGACAGGAATTTAGAGAAGCTTCTCAATGTCAGAGAAACTAATTAATTATTCGCTTCTATATTGGCAAAGAATACACTGCAGATTTCAAGCATCTATCACATTTATACATAAAACAGCCATCAGATACCTAAGACCTACAAAATATATCTTGTCCCTGCTTCCTTATGGCAACCCCGTCATGTCGTTATTTATATTTGAGGTTGGAGTACTCTGCCTGCCACACACATCTGTCTCTCCTCTTTGAAAGGATTCCACAAAATTTCCAACAGTTTGAGTACATCCAAAACTCAAAACCAAATTCAGCCACACAAGAAAAGAAGTCCTGGTCAGAGGAAAACACACCACCAATTCCAAGACCCAAGAGCTAATGCACAACGGAGTAAAAACCAAACCCACGTTGTAGGGTTAACTGTTGATTCTCGTGATATGAGAATTTGATACCGTTTGAAGTGTCTAGACATTATTTAATCCCAAAACAAATGGATAAGTAGCTAGAAAGAAGAACATTAACTCAAGAAAGATTATTTCAGTTTATCTGACCCATATTTGGAAACTTAATTTAACATAGCACAGCTCCCTTCAGTAAATGAACAAGAAAAAAATCTTCTCAAATCTCTTTATATTCCTGCCGATGTCAATGCTGATACCATTGCACAAATAATGAAGTAAACAATTAAGAATTTCTTTTAACTTCTGCTGCTTTAGAAATCCAGTGAAGAAAAAACGTCAGTGAATCAATGAACTAAAAATGGATAGAGGCACTAGGAAAAGAGATTGTATTTTCAAGCTAAGAGGATATTACCAACAATAGGTAGTTAAAAATGGAATTAACAACTAATAAAAGTGGTGAAGCATATCTTTTTAAAGACCCATTTGAAAGGCTTTCCATTAAAACAACAACTTTAGTCACAAACCTCTAGGTAACGCAATGAATAGTAATATTTGTGGGCTTGTGGGGGCTAATTACCTTTGACTCCGTATTTATGAGTTCCCATTCCCAACGGGACAGGTACGAGAGTTTATTTTGGTGACGCGTGTTTCACAGAAACTTACGCATCAAAGTAAACCCTTGATATATAATCTGACATTTTTTCCCAAATTGACAGAGGAAATGTGGCACATTTAACAGTCATTATGACCTCAGTGAAAGGACAAACATGTTCAGGCTGTTGGGAAACAGCATCGTTATAGCAGCAGAAAGATCAGCAATTAATATGAGGTGAGAATGATTTGCTACAGAAATACTGTTTATGTCTTTGAATTTTTAAGGTATTAGAGGAAAACACTGATATACTTATTCATAATATGTGGTTGGCACAAATAAGGTAATGTGTAGCATGCCAAGGGCTTTTTAGAAGGTATATGGAAAATACATAGAAAGTTGTGGTTTCATAGCCCCACATGGAGCGGTATTATGTTTGTATTTTAATGGGAAGCAACTCGTAGCTGAGAAAGTGAAATGATTCTGATCATTTGAGAGAAAAAGAAAATTAATGCAAATGACATTGACCAGATTGCGAAGTACATCTATTGATTATTTTAATTTTCTCCCTCGACACACATTTAAACTCCTGTTGGCTGAGGCTCCAAGGTAAGCTAAAAGGTTTTGTTTTGTTTTGTTTTTTAAAAAAAAACACAGCAAAATTGCAGAGTAAAAGGGAATCCTGTAAAAGGTTACTGCTACAGTATAAAAACTGAGACACTAAAGATGATGAGTGTGTGTGCAGGACAGTACGAGACAATAACAAACAGAGCACAAGCATGTGCATACAACATGAGCATGCGAAACAGTAGAAGCAATTCTGTGTTTAGGGAAGACGACTGGTAAGCAAGGAATGTAAGTTAAAAAAAGAGAAAAACATGCCATTCTCACTGATTATATGCTCTAAAGTTGAGAAAAGCTTGTGTTAAATTTAAAAAAAAAAATCATGAAAATATAAGTTAGCAGAAAATTATGTAAAAGCTCAGGGGAGACCGATGAGATGGAAGAGTTGTGCTGCTCTGCTGATTCTGTTCACTAAATTACTATTGCCCTCATCTAACAGGAATCCTTGGTCTGTTTATGCACATAGTGAACTGATGGTTGGGGTTTTTTTTCCCCTCCAGATAAAGATCATGAACAGTAAAGCTCTTATTCTGAACTGATTCTGGCACTTAAGCTACTATAGCTAACGCTAGAACAGAGACACATGAGCGTCCGATACGCTGCAGAGAACAAAGATATTCAAGTGAAGAAATTCCACCTGAGGCCCAAACTTTGTCTCAAGTAAAATGGTGTGAATCTGAATTAATTTAAGTCAGTGAAGTCAAGTTAACTTGCACCCTCAGACAAACAGAATTTAGCCCTTAGGTATTATTTCTGCTTTGCCCCACACACCATGGAGGTACCCTGTACCCTTAGTTACTAGAGCTTAAAGGCTGCGTTGCCAGCTGGAAGGGTAGGGTTTAAAACCAATATCCAGGGATCTGAATACAGACTATCACGTCTTCATTTTATAGATTGGGAAACAGAGATAAGAAGTTTCAAACAGCATCTAATAGACTTGGCCAGTTGGGTCTTTCAGCCTCACAGTTTGCAGTGCTGGACCTACTTTAGGTATCGCCAAGCACATGCAAACCACAGTGACCCCACGGGCTGAGGCTGTGGAAAGTGCAGAGCTTCGGAAAACCAAGTGCCGAGGACCAAGTGGTTAAAAGCAACACAGATTTGTAATAATAGGGAGTTCAACCTGAGTATGAAATGAAGAAGGCAAGCACAGCCTTTTACTGGTATGCCTGACAAGGTACTTGCTGCAGGGGGAAAAAAAAAATTAAGCCTCTTTTGCATTTAAAGATTTGGTCAAGGTTTTCAGAAAAAATCTCCTGCAGCAGTTGTGTGCTATTTTCTTCTACCCCCTACCATACTGTCATCCCGAGTGCTGCACATGATTTACCAGATCCTACCTGTCTAAATGATGAAAATGAGAAAGCTTTTACCAAGTATGTATATCATAGAAAAGTAACTATTACATACATTGTACTGAATGTTTTTATCTGGCTAAATACGGTAAGACCATTAATATGAATACTAAGTACAGGGGTCTGCTTAAAAATCCACAAGATGAATAACAAATCATGGTACTGGCAAAACAAAAAACACCCTTGTAAGCCATTCTTTTTCAGAAGCCTTTGAAGATACTAGTGGGTATTTGATAGTTGATTTAAAGTCCAGCATGAACAAGATCTATGGGGTTGTGGAATAATGTATTGTGGACAGTAAAGGAAACCCCACTGTTTAGAAGTAGCCTGGAAAATAAACTCTAGAAAATATATGGTAAGAAACAACCCTGTACTATCTTGGTGGGTGCATAGGTAAAATGTGAAATGCCTTTTCTTTTTCCTAAATGGTATATATCTGAAATCTTGGCCTCATTAAAATGAATGGGAGTTTTACCATTTATTTAATTCCATAACTTAGGGTTGTCCTAGTGAAAGAACTTGGTAAGCCAGCTGACTTCAAAGAAATGTGTTTTTACAAATTATAACTAATTTTAACTAAATAGGTATTTTAGAGGAACATTTTGAAAGTATTTGCAATGTCTATCAGCTGCCACTGATGTCTGCAAAGAAGCTGAACTTCCTGTAATTTGCCTTCTAAGTTTTCTACCTTTTTCATCAATTCATACATGAACTGAAAGCAAATGCTTTTCACTCCTTCTAATGCCTGAAATTATCAAAGTTCCCTATGATCTAGATTCTAGAGTTGGCAGAAAAGAAAGACTGGGTCAAGCATAACAAAATGTCTTTTGAAACGGTGGAAGTTAGGACAATAGGGCAAAAGATATTTTTTAAGAATCCTGCAAAGTGTGACATAGATGCACCACACCATTCATTATCATAAAATTCACATTATCACTAGGAAATAATGTTAATGCCATCCTGCAGTATGGTAAAAGTTTATGCTTTCCAGGTAGGGAAAAGTGGCCTTATTACTTGTGTAAGAAAACAACATTTCATGCAAAATTACCCTACGCTGTCTTATTTTGTTTCCTAGCAGGATAACGGGCTACATTCTCATTCTAGATGAAGGGTATACATGCAGGTAACATTTGGAAGAAGCAAACGCAACCGTATTTTCAAATACCTTACCATAAGCATTTACACACACACACACACAAAAGTGTTTTGTATATGTAAATAAAAATTTTGCAAATGCTGCCGTTTCAGATGTGTTATAGATGTATCTTCACTGGGGCAACAAAAAGAGTTTAAAATTAGCCCTATGCAGGGTTATCAGTTTGATATTTTTAAAAAATTAGAATACAGAATAAAGATTTTATTTCTCGGTACTTAAACTCCAGGGACTCTTTATTGCACTGGCAATATAGTTGGTACAAACACCACCAATTAGAATTAAGTAAGAAAGCAAAGCAAACTGCTGAAAGGAGAGACTATCACAGGATGCGTTATGGCCTAACCGCCACCAGCCCTGAGGGCTGGTACAGGCTGACGCCAGCAAAGGGCGACATAAAATCTCTACCCACCATTGTTAAGAACCAAGCAAGAGTTCTGCTCACTTTTTTTTTTTTTTAAGAGACTATTTGAACACATTTGAGTGCTTGCTTTTCCATACACATAATTTAAGCAGGTGCAGCATTGGCTAGTCTGTGTTTCTTTTTAGTGGCTTATTTGGCATGAGAGTACTGCGATCAAACAATTCCCTAATAACCTTTCCTAGCTTGTTATATAAACCTAGATTATTTTACTCAATCTATTGTTCAACCGCCTATCCACAGGCCAAATTTCTTCTTCAAAAGGGCTGGTAAAGGATGGTTTCTTGTTGTCCCTTTTAAGAATATGAATGTTGGACAGAGAGACCAATTCTAAATTTAGGTATTCATTCAGCACATAACACCCATCTCTTTTCTCTTTCTTTACCTGCCTTTTTTTCAGTCTACATAGGGAACAGGAACTTCCCTAGATTGCAGACCCATGCATCTCACGGTAAGCACTCCTTACAAAACAGTATTTTGACTATATTTATCGCTTCCTATGTTAAACTCCTCCAAGGAAGAAACAACTGGCCTAAAAGTTTGTGGCTTGCTCACTGTACACCACCAGTGACCCCAGCTCATCTATTACACTGCCATAAGAAGAATCAGACTCCAAACCCATTTGTCTGCTTTAATACTAGGTCTTTTAGGTTGCAAATGGAACAGATTTTTATTTAAACCCCCATCTAAGAGTGTCATTATCCACAAATCTGCTCATAAATGTTTTGGCAACTGACAAAAAAAATTAACTTCAGAAGAGGAAGCCATTAGGATGAAAACATTTCAAATCATGTCATTCATCAGATCTCTGCTCATCCAACAAAACTTGCTTTTGTTACAGGCAATTGTGGTGCTTAATCTCTGTACTTTTCAGCAACACATTTTTCTGATTAAAAAAACATAATCATACTGGCAGTAGTTAGAGATAGAAAAGACCTATTAGTTCACTAAGCCTAGCTCCCTTCCATAGCAAGATATAATCCCTGGCAGGAAGTATTTCAGATATTAAGTTGATCCAGAGCTTAGTTTTAGCCAAGGGACTGAATATGGAAATCTGTATGTAGGTGTCACAACACTTTGAATTTAAAGAGCCAAAATGGCTGCTCTTTTTTTTTTTTTTCTTCATTTGTACAGTCTTCCCCCTTCTCCGACATGTGCAATTCCAGACCACGCGGCTGAAGTTCAGCAGTTCTACATTACGCAGTGGAAAACGGTGTGGGGAAACTCCATGCCAGGTCTGCGACCAGGAACAACGTAGCAGCGTGACCCTGAAGCTGTGCACGAGCCAACTTGCATCTACAGCTCCGAGCTCATCCCTCTGCTGCAGGTGGGGACGAGCCTGGGGCCGTCAGGCAGAGGTGCCTCCCGGGAGCGGGTTCCCCCAGCCTGACTCCCCCGTCTTCCCCAACGGGGCCGGAGACGAGACGGCTGGAAGCCATCGTGGATGACTGGAGGATGGTGAAACGCAGTTATGCGGATGAGGTGAGAGAGTAAAAGGGCAGAGAGAAAGGCGAAGAAGGGAGCAAGTTCTTTCCAACAGAGCTACCGTGTGGTGATGCAGTGAGCGAAAGGCTCGTGGGGAGCACTTTGCTGGAGTTTGACGCCGATACTGATACTTTACATAGGTTCATTCTCAATCCTTGCCGCTGTCCCATGGTTTTTTAAAGGCACAGGTTGCTTTGATCTGTAGAGGATTCCTTTTCCTAGCCCCACCCTGCTCCATACAACCCCCCCCCATATAAATGCTATTAAGCACCCAGGTCGTGACTGAGTTTCTCGCTGTTCACTTCCTCTAATCATGTCACCGTTACAGACACAGCATCCGTCCCCTCCGCACACGGCACAGAACTACTGGAGAAGAGACAATAAAATACCCTGCTGCTACCAAAACATCGGCAGCAGCTCAGCTGAACCAGAGAGGGGGGTGGAGATGAAATCTTCTTTTAATTACATTTAGAACTAAAAAATTAAAGTAAGAGGGGAAAAAATAAAGAAAATCCCTTTTGCTTGGGGTCCTGATAGTCAAAGAAATTTATAAGAAGGCTATTCTTCTAGTCTCCTCCATCTCAGTAAATCCATCAGCAATGAAAGACTGTTCATGACCTCCACTCACCCTTTTTAATTTAGGCATCTCAATGTGGATATGCTCCTTTAAACATCTACAAGAGCTTCCTCTTCACCTTAACATTCTTATATAATGGTTTCTGTACAACTAAGGAATTATGAAGGCCCACATGAATGTGTTATTTTTAAATTTATTGTCCATATATATCAATACAACTGAAAAGATTTAGCCTTAAGTTTCATTCTAAATACATGACTGTTTATGTGTAGCTAGTACAGATATTTAAATACTGCTTACAGATAATAATGTCTTAAAAAAAAACAAAAACAAAAAAAACAAAACCCCAAGGAAACAGAAAAAAACAAACCTTGAAGCCCACTTACAGCAAAAAAATACTTTTTTTTGCTATTTTAATATTTCATTAGAGGATTATTACATAATAATACACATTCCTGCTAAGTGAAAGTTAGCTGTATTCATTTTAATAGATAGAGTGCAAATAAACTAGAACCTGACTCTTCCTCTTTACCACCCACCTCTTATTTCAAAGGTTACCTCCCTCCTCCAGCTGCTTTGTTTTCTGGATGGAAACACAAGATAAAGAATTTAGCCTAACAACTTCTTGCGTCCAGGTAGCCCCCTCCCAGGCCACCACTGAATTCAATAAGCCTTCCAAGAAGTGGGGGCATTTGCCCCTGCATACTGATTTACAGGATTAGCAGAAACAATCTGATTTGTCACCCTCTGAAATCAATAGAAAGTCTTCCATGGACTTCAGTTGGTCCAGATCTCAAATATTACAGGAAAAATACAAGGTAGTTTTATGAGCCCAAATGAATCTGTCAAAAAAACATTTAAAATTCAGTGCTATTAAATGTATTACATTTTAAAATTACATAGTAAATAGGGAGCAGTTTTCTTTTAGGTTCTAAACACTGTTTAAAGTACTTTATAATTTAATAATATAATTATTAGAAGAAAATGATGATGTGAATTAATATATCTACCTATCTATATGTTTTTAATTGGGAAAATTGCAATCAGAAATGGAAAGATGGAAATTTAACAGCTATATTGAAGTTGATCAGAAGAGTTCTTTCCATAAAGGTTAACAACAGATAATTACTTTCTCAGGAAATCACTAAAATGACATGATTTTTCTGCTTTGTTTTCACGGAAGTTTTATGATGCTCCCTTCTTGCCACTTAGCAATGAAACAAATGAGGTTAGATGGCAAAGATTATGAAAGAAATTAGCAATAATGAGTCCAGTAACTAAAAACATTAGTAGAGAAAATTGAGTTGACCTTACTTTTATAATTATTCATTTTCTTAATTGTTTTTTTCTGGAATAATTGGAAAGAAATTAAATAATACAAAGTACAACCCTCACATGTGATCATGTATTTGGCATAGATTAATAACCTTCCCAAATGCACAATGCATTGCCCATTCTAGAGGTCACCTCCGGGCAAATACCTGTTCTGAGCTGTGACCTAGCTACAGATACTCTGTGACAGTGATCCTTTCTCTTCTAAACCTTCACTTTAGGATTAGCACACGCTTGCTTCCCACCAACCATCAAAGGCTTGTAAAGTTTAGTATGTTGTACGTGTAGTCACCAATCAGGAGACAGGGAAGTGGACTTAAATAATAATCACTATAGTGTCTTTCCAGCTCTGCAGCCAGCTCCAAAATAACACTTTTCGTGGTCAATTGTTTTCAGCTACATCAGTGGAGCAAAGTGGAAGTCTACCAACTTATCACAGCTGCTACCGAGTGTACTCCTTAGGCAAACGTGGGGAGCGTTATCCTCTCCTTCGGGCAAATAATACCTCTGTCCCACTGCAGCCTGTGGAAATATTGAAGGAGAGCAAGTGCTACCCTATACCCGCTGATGTTTGCAGAATCCATTCCTGTGTTATCAAGTGAAACAGCACGATTAGTTCAGTCAGTTAATAAAAGATAAAAACTGAATACTTCTCAAGTTCAGGGTTACAGCCCTTAATATTTATACAGCAGACAACTTTGACGTTGTAAAGCTCAGTCTAAACGCTACGTGATATGCAATCCCTCTCACCTCGTGCGCATTTCTTCTCAGAACTGCATTCCGAGATGAGTATCAGACCACCCAGAATTCCATGGACCAAAATTGTGTAATAAAGGGAACAAGGGCTCTTGTGAAATGGGCTAAAATCTTGCAGAGTATGAAAATGCTGAAAGCAAAACTTCAGGTAAGCTTCCCTTCAGAACTGCATGAGTCTCTTCCTTCTCCCCTTTGTTCTTTAGCTTCATCCATCTATGAAATACAGTACTTTACAGACAACAAATATTAAGAAATTAAGGTCTCCCAATACTCATATAAAGTAGAGAAGTATTATTATTATTATTATTATCACTGCCTTGTCAATGGGAACCCAGAGTAGAGCAGCTGAATGACGTACCCTCAGGTTACACACAAATCTATGACTGAGTGAGAAACCAAAGCTAGAGCCCCCAAATCTATCCTTCAGCTACAGGATAGCTCCAAACCAAGTCAAAGAGGTTTGAGGGCTTTTTCGAGTCAGTGGATCAAACTTTGAGCCAACCTGGTTTGAATCGCAAGATGGTACCCGGGCTTGTGGAAATTGCCTTGGGCGTGCGGTTTTTTTCGAGCGTTATTGGGAACACCAGCGTTGATGCAGATTCAGCATCAACAAAGCGGATCCCAACACACTCTTGTGAATCAAATGCCAAACAGTTTCATACAGTTCTTGTTCCATGTTGAAATTAAATTTAAAAAGTAGTACTAACAGGTAAAATGATTGCTGCTGAGCAGAGATACATCGTGGGTTTAGTTTGATACATTACTTCATGCTAAGCTTCAAATGGGGAGATGGGAATTAGTGGACTCCCTCTCCAATTATTAATTCTGCAGAAACACACAGAGCTCAGCAAAGGGACATAGTCCCAAGCTTGTCATAGACAAACAAACTTAACAGTTGAGAGGATATGAAGGTAAAAAGTGGCCTTCTGCACACTCACTTTCCACTGCACCCTCAGGTTCTTTATTTCCTTTGTCAACAGACCTAAAACCTGATTCTTTTAAAGCTAACCACACAACATAAAGAACAATGCCCAGTTTACACTGACATAACTTGTAGCATAATTTGTATAAAATAATGAAACCAGCATCCCACTGCAGAACCATGCCACTCGGCTGTACCCAGCACAGAAGAACCTGAAATAATACACCAAAGTGGTACCCAGGTGCCTTTGAGCACGTTCGTCTAGAGGCCCCATTCAGGCTGCAGTACAGCAGCTCTTACGTGGTCCCCACATGCTCCGTGGTGGGCACGGGCAAAGCAAGCCCAGATTTCAATGCATCAAAGCACTCTTCTTGCTTTCCTTCTAACACCTAAAAGACATGTCTGCGTTACTCGTCCTAGGACCGTTGGAGTGACTGAAGAGATGTAGGTGCTTAAAAAGGAAAAGACATCTCCTCCTAAATGTTCATTTCAAACCAGATACTGGAATTCCCCTGCTTATGCATTTACTTACAGGCAGCAGGTAACCTGGGGACAGCAACCTTTCCAGCCTGGACCCACAAAACAAAGACAAAACACTCCCAACCCCCCAAATCAAAAAGAAAGAGACTAAAAAAAAAAAAATCTCAGTTAAAAAACCCCAAACAAAATAGTTTTCATTTCTTAAATAAGGGCTTAATTGTAAAATTGTATACATCTATATCCATGTATGTAATTCCAAGGGCAGTCCTTGATCTTTCTGTGGTTATTCCCTATTATGCATTTATAATTACAAAGAAATTTAACAAATGTAAACCAGCTTATTTAAACAAGGCATTACATGCTGCCTGCTGATAACAGACCAATAAAATCTCATTCAGAAATATCATTAAAGCTGTATTTGTCCATTCCTATTTATTATAATAAAAAAGAAAAGAAAAAAATACATTTGAGTCATATTTCCTGTGAGTTCATCATACCCTGGCACATAACATTTGTGAATTTTATTCAATTCATTTAAAATGATTTCTAACACACAGGCAGCAAGTTAAGGACTGCAAGGAATTCAAATGATCACCAGGCATGCAAGATTTCTCAAGAGACAGCTTTCAAACCACAAGTGAGGTATATTTTCCTTTAGGAATTGTACATAAAAAAAATTAGATTTAATGACTACATATTTCTCAAAAGAAGACAGGCTTACTCATGTTGTGAAATCAATTGACTCACATACCCTTAAAAGGGCAGGTACTGTTCTCTGCAGAAATTCAATCTGAGATGGGCCAAAGTACAGCAGTTCAACAAATTGCAGTAGTGTTAAGCCTAGCAGGACTAGAGGCAGGAGAACTGGTTTTTACTGGCATGGTTCAGGACCCCCCCCAACACATTTAGCATGCCCTCCTCTTCATTTTCTTCCTCATAGCAGCGTGCCAACCTGTTACTTTCCTTGCACAGGACCGCGCAGACCCCCCCGAGCTGCTGCCCACCATCTTTGCACAAAGAGTGGCAAGGGATGAGGAAGAGGAGAACCCAAGCATGCTCCTGCACGCCGGCTGCAGCAGCAGACAGAGGTACTGCACTGAAGAGCGCTGGCAAGGCTGAAACAGTTCTTCAAACATACAGTGAAGCCTTCAGATTTTTAAAATAGTATTTTCTGTCCATTTACCTTTGCTCAACACACGACTTCCTAATTATCTCTCCTCCTCCATGCTATATCCCTCATGGTTCCCCATTCTAAATGTCATAGTTTTCGTCCCTTGCTGGCTGACTTCGCTTTCTACTGCTCCCATCAGCAGCTCCACCTACTTTTCTACCCCTCTTTATACCATCCTTCCCTGAAGCACAAATCCAGGTCTCACAAATTCACCATCTCTGCTTCCTCTTCATATCCAATGACGTTCATTTCCTTTAACCGTTTCTTGTTCCCCAGCAACACGAGGCTCTTACCCAATTCCACTCATGAACGCATTGGTCATTCCATTTGCCGTTATTCTTTAATGCTCTTTCTAGTCATAATTTCAGTGGTTCCCTCCTCCCCCCCAGCATAAGTTTACAACTTTTAACACTCAGCTTAGCGTATAAGAAAATTGCTGTTATCTGGGGGCTGTAACAGAAGCTGAAGATAACAGATATCACTGGTTTTGTTCTCAGTAAATCGGAATTACCCTGCAAGCTTTATTACCTGGGATCACAATTAACCTTTTATTAATCGGCTTTTATAAAGAACATATCTTCGTTTTCCAAATGAAGGAAACCGCTTCACTCAATCCCCAGGTTTGATTTACAACCAGTAACACTGTGGACTCAACAAACAGAGATTGCTGACTACTGAGAACAATGAACTTGTTAGTTAACAGAATTAACAGTGCGTTGTTTAACTATAATGACAGCAATAAAACAGGAGATGTGAAGTTGATACAGTCACAACTGAATCGTAATGGATGAGATATTTACGGCAAAGCTGTTAAAACATTGAATAAAATATGGGAAGAGCAAAAGCAGATGTGATTTTATTCTTCAGAGTTGAAGCTTGTAAAGTATGAGATAGCATGAGTAATAATCACAGGTTCTAGTTCACAATGCATTAATAACTATTGATATGATGCCAGTGCTGAAACTTTCCAGATACCGAAATAAAGTGAGAAAGCATGCTTTTGCATTATGTATTGCTAAGTTTAAATTTTACGGCACACATGGCAATATATTCATTATGATATTACACACCCCCCTACACTATCTCACACACACACACACACCTCTCTTTATTTAGGACCTGAACAAGCATTCAATTTGCCAGTCACCAGTGTTACAGCCCCCGCTGCTGCAGGTACATCCCCCATAGCAGAACTGACAGGATGGATCATATAAGAACTCGTTATCTATTTTAGTGCAGAATTATCCACCCAGGCTTCAATGGTTTGGGAGGAGAGTTTGGGCAGATCCGGCTGACTTTGCTCTGCAGCATGCCAGGCATCGCTGATGGGGCTCCCTCTGATGGTGGGATTCCAGGGGAAAGGGCTGACGAGCTACCCTGAAAGTAACACTTCCAGCTCCTCCAGCCAAACCCTAAAAGCATCTCCTTCCATGACCTTACATAGCTGCTGATCACACACTTTTTTTTTTTCCACAGGGATGGTATTTCTAGCTAGAAAAATGATCGCAACCTGGTCAGACACCGGGTTTTCTGGCTGCAGTTTCACACACAAGTTAAGATAGTGTAAAATCAATATAAAGCTAAACAAGAAAAAAAAATACTGCAAATCTGAATCAGTTTCCTTCATACCTGCTCAGACACATTTGTGCTGGCGTGGCCGCACTGCCAGCTAATGCGTGTTTGCATACATAAAACACTTCACAAGTGTCTACAGACCTTTTTGTTTTGTTTTACTTCAGATACATTAATCAGCCTAAATGACTACTTCTGCATGACTAAAGGACAGGCACAAACCAACATTTTCTTCTTCCCACTGATTCCAACAAAGCTACTCGCCCTCCTTCCCCCCCTCCACTCTCGGAGAACGCAAAATGTGCTACAGGCAGTTGACATCCCAAACGGATATCACCTCTGCACGCACTTCCCTCGAGTTCAACCTACAGCAAGAGAAGGCTAAACAAATTACCTGATATTGGACATCACATATTGTACAAACACGGAAGACTGAAATTTCTCCACTCTCTGATTAGTACCCTGAAAGTGGATGGCAAGCGTTTACTACTGTGCATGCCGTCATCTGTATGACACAGCATAATTACATATTATTTGATTATTTTCCTAGAAATTTCCAGTCTAAACTGCTGGGAAAGGGTGTATATATATGTTTCCATCCATTCTTTCCCAGAATGGGTATAATTTCCCTATGACTTACTACTATATACTGTTCTTCATTAATCATCAATCTAAATCTCAAAAGGAAGAAACTATAACACCAAACCTCACTTCCTTGAATTAAAATCTCTCTCAAAGGATATAATTTCCTGATTTCAAACCATGAAGCAGATTTACGCTGGAACAACTTTATTTTGGCTGGTCAGATATAAGGAACTGTATACTGTGCATGAAGAGCTAACAGTTCACATCTGGTCTGGGACTCTCCTGCAGTTATAATCAGCCTGATTTAAAAGGTGGGGGAGGAGGAACGGAATGAACCTCCCCTCCAAATAGAGCTCTCTTCTGATTTCTGTACTATTTAATGTAATTTATTCTATATGTGTCTGTTGTTCCCACAGTGTGGGGCCATCAGATACGGGTTCTGAAAACAGCTCTGCAACAGAATCCCTCAGATTTTTATTTCATGCTTTTCAATTTCTATGCAATTCCCATCTTCAGGATATGACTCCCTACTACAACATTTTTGTGTGGTTTATATTATCTCTAAACTATTTGGGGTCAAGGCTGAGGGGGTCACATCGGTGTGGTCCCACACACCTAGAACCCCCAGACACTCAGAACCTCCCACGCACACCTCAACACCCCCGCACACACCTAGACCCAGCCCCACAACCCCAGAACCCCCCCCACACACACTTTGGAACCCCCACCTAGACACCCCCCTCCCTTTTATCTTGTCAGGAATTCAAGAGTTCCAGTTCAGATAAGAGCCTGTAGTTGCCATGGCAAGTTGTTGGCATACCATGGCAAGTTGTTGGCATTCATCAACTCTCAGACCTGCTCCTTATGGTCAAGCGATGATGGTTTGAGCATGTCTCACTCCCTCTGTGACAATGCCAGCAGTTCTTTGAGTATCTGTGAATATTTGAGTATCCTACCTACCCTGGCCAGAAATTCTCTTCTGGGGTAGATGCTAGCTCTTAGTTGCAAAGCTTTCTGTGATGAAGGCCTCTCTAACTTTCAATGCAGTTGCTACTAATTTTAACATTTCAGAGGTGATAATTCCACAACCATGGCAGGGCAGCCTGGTCCAATTCAAAAAGTCTTCCTTTCAACCAGTCGCAAGGCCTTAGAAAGATGACCTTCAGAGTGGAAATCTCCTCTTCCGAGACTGGGGTCTCATGGCACATGACTACTCTTGGGTCCCAGATAGGCGGGATTTTCTCTTCCCCAGCCCCTGCTACAATCCATAACTTTCTGAACTCATTCTCAATATCTTCAGGATGAACAACAGATGAAGTTCTTTTATAACAGAGGTCACAAGCCTTTCAGGAAGGATTGTTCTTTACTTTTTACAGAGCATAGGATGACTAAGCACCTGTACTGATGAAGCTCTGTAGGCTTCTCAAAGCACAAATAATAATAGAAATTTCCCAATCAGAGAGCACCTTGACTCAGGCATCGTGAAGTTTCTTACAAACTTTAATGAACATAGCCTTAAAAACATTTGAGTACAGCGAGATTCACACCAAAGCAATGAAACAAATTGTACAAATTGGCATCTAATGTAAACTGGCATCAGTCCACTGCAACCAACGTATCTGCATTGACTTGCATGAGCTAAGGATGCAGCCCTGCAACTTTTAGTCTAGCCTAGACAGTAAGTCTCACCCTGGAGTTTCTGCAGCACAAAGGGAAATTGCAAGAGTGAAATAAGACCTGACGTTCACAGTTTCTGCAATTGTATATGTGTCGTGGTTTAGCCCCAGCCGGCAACTAAGCACCACGCAGCTGCCCACTCACTCCCCCTCGGTGGGATGGGGGAGAGAATCGGAAGAGCAAAAGTAAGAAAACTTGAGGGTTGAGATAAAAACAGTTTAATAGGTAAAGCAAAAGCCATGCACGCAAGCAAAGCAAGATAGGTAAAGCAAAAGCCGCGCACGCAAGCAAAGCAAAGCAAGGAATTAATTCACCACTTCCCATGGGCAGGCAGGTGTTCAGCCATCTCCAGGAAAGCAGGGCTCCATCACGCCTAACGGTGACTTGGGAAGACAAACGCCATCACTCCAAACATCCCCCTCTTCCTTCTTCTTCCCCCAGCTTTCTACGCTGAACGTGACGCCATACGGTGTGGAATGTCCCTTTGGGCAGTTGGGATCAAGTGTCCTGGCTGTGCCCCCTTCCAGCTTCTTGTGCACCTGGCAGAGCATGGGGAGCTGAAAAGTCCTTGACTAGTGCAGCAACAACTAAAACATCTCTGTATTATCAACACTGTTTTCAGCACAAATCCAAAACATAGCCCCATACCAGCCACCATAAAGAAAATTAACTCTATCTCAGGTGAAACCAGGACAGCATGCAATTCAGGAAACTGCATTCAAATGTCTTTTCATTGTCATCTGAAAGCAGAGAACCCAAATCCACAGAATCCAAGGGTATCACACGTTTACATGAGAGCAGATTTTGAAAAGAAAATACTAGGACCTACTTTGAAAACATCCCAATTGTTTCCCCAAATCTTCCTTGAGGCTCTTCACATCCTTAATGTTATTATCCATTAGTCTGACCCACACCTCTTCAGAATCAATGCTGTTATTGATGTTAAACTGCGCCGGCTGATTTAGATTTCTATGACATATGGACTCCTGTCCACTAGGTACTCAGCTGCAACACTAAACTCATTTCACTTAGATCTCAACTCCGAATAGAGTATTAGGGATAAACGGTCAGTGCTTTAATGGTCATTTCACACTTCATCATCAAGTCATCCATTCTCTGCATGTGCCACTTAAGTCTTCCATTCTGTTCCCTCAAATATATCATAGCAAAAATGAACATGACAAAACAAATGTTGAAAAAAGCAACCTTTGCTTGTTGTTGGTTGTTTTTTTTCCCTCTAACTAAATGGCGAATTGTCCCATTATACTCATTTCCTGCAAAATATGTATCTCCAGGACCTTCAGTGCAGCAAAGCAAAGCACTGCTACAGTCATCTTCCGTGTGGAGTGCTTCTGTTTTACATACTGACACGCATTTTAACATGAAAAAGGTCAGAGATGGAAACAGCACAGCTTGTTGCTGTGACAGCAGACATTTAACAGAAAGACTTCTGGACACACTACAGTTTAAAATAATTTAGTAAAATAATTGCCATGATTGATTTTTTAGGTCCCCGAGTTCATACCACACACTTTTGTGTGACAACTCCCTTCAGTGGTGTTTTTTCTTTCTTCTTCTTTTTCTCCAGCAATGACAAGAAATGCATTTCAAATAAGTTCTGGGTTGTTGTCAAACTTTGATCAGATTCACAAACTCCACCACCATTTGTTGGCTAAGACCAGTCTACAGAGCTGTTGCCAATCCTTTGTCCAAACAGCTGGTAGCATAACGCTAGCAGAAAATCATCTTGTTCATTTGAACTTTTGATAGCCTGCCCTTATGACAAGCTAAGCCCTATTTGTAAGGAATGCAGCGCTTGCTTTTGTTGCAAACACAGACGTTGCTACAGCAATGGCCACATCAGGACTGCACAATACATCTGCCCCTGAAAATAATTGGTATAGTTATTACAAATGAAAGCCAGAAAGGATTATGTTTGAGGGAGAAAAGGACCTGCGAGATACCAGAGAAATAAGCAAAGCTGTTGAACTTGGGAGAAGCACAAAGTCCATTACATATAACACCGCACAGCCTTGGATTCACTTCATTTTAGCTACCCAATTTAGGCACAACAATATCTACAAAACTAAACCTCACAGAGCTTACAAGCTAGACCTCCTCCATAGTCAATGGAGGAAGACAGGTCCATCTGAAGACAGCTTCAGGGTGCTTGTAAACAACAATCAGCTAATCTTTGTAGAGTGATTTGGTACAATCCCAGAAGGAAGCCACCTAAATTTACTAAAGGAAATATTGGTACACTGATTATATCAAGTATATAATATCAGTGTACAAATATAATCACTATATATACTGATTCAAAGCTGCAAAGTAGATTTCACAATGTCAATTCAGAAAGCCAACTCATTTCCAAAGGGAGAAGACGTAGTAAAAGAGTATCGTACTTAGCATAAGTGTGTAACAGAGCACTCATCCTAAAAGCAGGAGAAATTGTTCTAGTCCAGCTAGTCAAGGGGCTTCAAAGTCACACTCTTCAGAGGGGTGAGTCTGATTTTCAAAACTTGATCCCAGTGTCATTCATGTGGTTTACCTAATAACTCTTTAGCACAAAAAGCATAAGCTACTCTTACAGAAAGGACCAGAATTCGAGACAAGCCATCTTGCGATACAGTGCCTTCATCTGGGCCAATACATCAAGTTCCTATGGCCACACGTGCAAAGCGTAACAACCCAGTTTCAGCAGTGGTGAGCGATCATGAGATGCCACCCAACTTTGCCTATGACTTAGTAGTTTGTGCACTCTTCTGGTCTGTAGAACACGAGAAGAAGAAGGACCTAAAGTTAGATTTTGCACTTTCTTGAAAAGTATCCCTAATCACAGGACTATACACAGCACAGCAAAGTGTATAAGGCATAGACCATCAGAGTTGCTGCTTTCACCTGAGCTAAATATGGTCTGACCTTACAAATGGTCTGAGAAATCCAGGCTGACGGGGGAATCTCAGGGTCCTTAGGCTTTATTTACGTATCTCCTAACTCTTTGGCTTAGAAACCAGCTTGTCTGGGAGCAGGGTGTACAACCATACTTTTGCACTGTCAGATTATTAACCCCATGTAAGAAGCTCTGTCCCTTGCACACATTTACCCTTGTTAAAAAAAAAAATCACCAGTTTGGTCTGAATCACAGTCCCGATTAACATAAGGCAGCAAGAAGTAACTACATAGTAGGAAAAACAGGAAAACTAAAAAAAACCCAACACAAAATACCAGTGGTACAAAAGTAAACAACATTCATTGAACAGAATACGCAGAGGGGTTAGAAATCTAAACACAAATCACAGCAGAGGCCTCTATTAGAAAGAAATCAGAAGGTATTTTGTTTCCTTTTTTAAGTATAAGAATCCATATTTGTTCAAAATAAAATCCCTATTCTGATCTCCATTCTGGACACATAACAATGAAATTGGATGTTTTTCTTAAATATAATTTTCATCAAAAGATAATTCAGTAAAAATCCTAGTAGAAATGGAAAAAACCATGAAAATATTATAGTCCAAGTTTCACTTGTCTCAAGCAGCATGTTCGCTTACAATGGCAAAATACTGTTGATGTGTATCCATATGAAATAAAATGGCACAGAAATGCCAAAGATGGCCAAAACCTCTCTCACACCTCATATGGTATTTTTAGAGGGAAAAAAGCTTTAAAAATAGATTTTTAGAGCGTAGTTAAAACTGCTGTTTTAAAAAACAACTGTAACAATAGATGAACTAGATTCACTATAAATAAAACTTTTATTTTGAGATAAAGCTACATTAAAATCCCAGGTCCTCATAATTTTGACATTAGGACTTCAAAGGATGAGAACACCAGCGCTGGAGCTTGCAGATATCTCTCTTTTGTACCCAGAGCCTGCAAAAGCCAGACTTCAAAATAGCACAGGAGGAGCAGTTTGCATAGAGACCCTTCCTCTGGCCATGAGATGATCGAATAACACAGTACCTCATTTTGCTTTACAAACGTAAGCCTCAGCTGTGGAAAGCATTTATGCTCGTGTGCGTAAAGGCAAGTGGGAGCTAAAGTGCTTTCCTGAATAGAGAGGATTCCTTAAAGAGGGTATACATGAGAGCCTAGACTAATAGTGAAATTTTACCTTCTTATATCTTGCTAGCCATCTCAAATGCGGGTTGGAGTAATATTCTCTCCTCTCCAGCCGCAGCCCCAGACCTCCTGATTTGATGTGATGACGGAGAGGGCGGATCAGCCCTTTCCTTGGCACAAGGGCGGTAGATCCCTCCCCCTCTCCCTTGCTCTTACCCTGCTTTTCACTGTACGTGGAACATTTGTTCCAGAATCAAAATGTGTTTCAGTATTAAATAGTTGTTTTTCAAACCCCGCACAAGAGTGGAAATATTACTGAGCATGTATGTAAGTATATAAGTTGTACAAGGTTCAGCTGCGGCATCGGAAAATTATGCAACTTGCCCATGGTCACAGCGTGTTCCTACTGGAACCACAGACCTGAGGCACCTGGTTGCCACATCCCTGCTAAAGAAGCCAGACGGCACAGTCTCTATTTTAAAGCTAAATTATAATTTGTTCACTTCAAAGACATAACACAATCAATTTGCGATAGCATTGCTAGTGCAAAGTATTACTGATATGAAATGCAATACTTAAATATATGTTGAAGCATTTTACTTCTCTCCCATTCTTAGTAATTTTGACAGTTCTAAACAAATGTCAAACTTGCTTTCAATTTCCTCCCTCCTCCTCCCCACATTTTGTGCTGGTGCGTTACTAACACAATTAAAACTTGAAAATAGCCTTAGGCTTTCTAACCACTTTTGAACAGTATCAGAGGCTTTTGTCTATTTCAGAATATAAACTCGAAGATACTAATTTTGCCATATTTTTAAATAATAAACTAACAAATGTTCATAGCGAAAATAATAAAAATGGGCTGTAAAATACAAAGCACAAAAAAAGAAAGAAAAATGGATACCATATTGCAAAGGAAAAAGAGTTAGATTGTCATGAATCTGAAAGGAAATCAATAGGACAACTTTGGAGACCCATTTCAATCTGTTGTTGACATTGTTTTCTAGTAGTAATTTTCTCAAAATGTTAACAGTATTGAGTTTGCTTATTGATTCTATTATTTTTGACCTTGCATTAGTGTGGGCTAATCTTACATGCCATAAAATTTCCTTTCACAGCTAAAATTATTGTATGGCTCTAGGGGAAAGTTACAATCAGGTCACAGCCCCCTTAGGATTTTGATGAGCATATAACTGGCAATAATGAGTTATTTTGGCTTTCTATATACCTTTCTGTTGTTTACATTTTATTACAGAGTTTAGGCAGGATCGTCATACAAGTGATCAGTATATTGACTAAAATACCAAAATCATCATAAATTGAAAAGTAAACTTGAAGCAGCTAGATGGGTCTATCTCTACAAGAGTCAATAGTATAAACGTATAGATAGGGAGCGAGCTGAAGCCAACGCGTTACTCGTTTGCCCGGGGACACGCTGCAGAGCACACTACGGCATAGCCAGCTGTTGCAACATTCATGGTTCCAGCAGCAAAAAGAGTGACTCCATTTGTCTGCTCTATAACAGTAAGAAACACAATATAGTAAAGGGCATGATGAGACTATCCTCACAATATAAATTTACGTCGTGTATTCTAATACATATACCTGTGAGACCTTATTTTCATTCCCTTGGACTTATGCATTAATTACACAGCGATTATTTTTACTCAGGATTCCTGTATTAAGTGTTCAGAATGGACAGTGCTAAATTAATCAGCAGCTACTGCACGGTTCAATAGTTTAGCACCATTACCAGTACTTAAACATTTCTCAGGAGACAAACCCATTTGTTTCAGGGAGGATCTTCTGTGACTCCTTGCTGAGTGTCTCAAGACCTCCCAAGTAAAGAAATGGAAATTTCAAGTTTTAAGCCACGCTGAACTGCCATCTAATGCGTTATACTGGGCATGCACCTTTGCTAAAAATACAGGTTTGTGTGCAAACTGCATATACATTTGGGGCTAAACAGTTGTTTTCGTAACATCAGAAATAGTCTGACATTTTGAGTTCCTAATAGCTACGGCGGCTGTTTAGAGAGCATCCAAACAGCCGACAGTCAGGCTTATATCAAAAGGAGATATTTTGGATTCTGAAAACTCATAAAGGTCTAGACATGCCCAGATGTTCCTTATAAAAGAACTTTAACACCAGAGAAAAGACACCCAAAGATAGGCTAAGTGCCCTGCTTGAAGGCTGCACGGTATATATGTCCCCAGAGAACAGAGCTGGAGGGAGATTTATTGTTTGAGGCTTTTAGCCTCAAGCTTAATTTTTAAAGGTATGTATTTCCCTAGAAACAGAATAGTTCCATTTAAAAGTCACAGGTGCCCTGAAGCTCTGCTTAGAAGCTTACCTCAAGTTTCATTTAATAACGGGCTTGAAACTTGAGTCAAATTATTTATTACAATGGGCAATATTTTTGTCTGTTTTTCCCTTATGGTCATCTTAGGTGCTAAAAGGGCTCAATAAAAATTAAAAATGATAGCAACTTATACTGTTCTGCCGATGAAGGGTTTTTCTTTGAACCGTCTTTAAACCTGATATATAGTTCAAACCAAGCCTTCCATGTAATCCTAAAATAAAACAAGTAGCAGTTCATCCCGGTTTATCCCAGGCTAATGTATCCCAGCCTCATGTTTTGTTTTTACAGTTTTGATGTCCAGATCCTGACGGCAGTAATCACTATGGGAGCACAAACATGAGTGTGCACAAAAATGCAGTAATTAGGACTGGGTCAACCTTTACACAATGGTTAAAAACATAGATGTTTGTACGGATAACGTTTGGAAAGTTGATCAAAAGAGGTATCAAAAAGAGCTGAGAAGAGACAGATTTTTTTACTTTCTGGACAATTTGGAAAATTCTGAAAGGTTTTACCCTCTCGCTCTGCATCTTGTTTAGCAAAAAACCGCAAAATCTTTGTTTTAAAGAGAATACTTACATACACACAAAAAAAAATTCAGGTAAAAAGGAAGGGGGATTTTTGTGCGTGTAAAAGTTGTAATTTTAAAATAAAAATTAAAATAAAAAACAATTTTTAAACAGTGACAATGTCAAAAGAAAATGAGAACTATGTTTAAAAAAACCCATCAAAACAGGTGGGGGTTTTTTGGTTGGTTGGTGGTTGGTTTTTGTTTGTTTGGTTGGTTGGTTGGTTTGTGGGGGTTTTTTGTGGGTTTTTTTTTTTTTTTGGTTTTTTTTTGAACAGCTTTTGTTCTCTGTCCCCCATAAATAGGATCAAGTGGCCACACTTGAACATTTGGGTTTTACTGAATCAGTATTTTCTCACTGAAAGCAGTGTAAAAATAATTTCATCGCAATGGTGTCAAGTAATATGTCTTTACTAAATCATAAGTGATATGTCTAATTTTTCCTTAAAGACACATTTTGCCTTTTTCTAGAAACACAAGCATACAATAGCTATTACAGCTTTTTGTTATTTACTTTAAACAATTTAAGACGACACTTTATTAACTACAAGAAGAGAGCAAAAAGTCATGCAGTGAAAAATCCTATTTTGCTGCAAGGTCTCTATTGTCCTTACAACTTCAGAAAACAGCTTCCATCCAACAAGCTGAAAATGCCATTTACACTACAGCATCGTACTTAAGCCCACTAAGAAAATACTTGAGCACATGCTTAAATATTATCCAGGTTTTCTAATCTGTATTGTCTACTTTTACTGTTATTACATTTTTTGTGGTATTGGATAAAGAATAAAGGAAGGAAAAGTTGGAGAAGATTTAAAGAACCATGAAGCCAAAATAACTTGTAATAGTGGAATTTTTTTTTTTGACCTCAAGGCAGAAAGCATTTTCCAAGACCTGATTTGATAAACAATCACTTTTGTTTCTCTGCAGTCCAGTTAAAAGGATTTTAAGAAATCAAAATATACAGAGAGATATTTACTAGAGTATCTTTTGATTTTTTTTTTTTGTTCTAAGAACTCCCAAATGCAGAGACTCAGAGATGAGATGAGCCCAAGCCAGTTAGTACAAGACCCATCTATAGAAACTTACAGAAGCTCTTACATGCAAGAATAATCATCATATATGGGTTCCTAACGTGGGATTTTGAAAGGGGACTCGATATGGTCAGCAGTTTTACAGGCACCATTAAGTCCAAGTAGAAGTTGACAGAATTTAGGGGACAAGTCTCATTTGAGCTATGACTATCTTATACGTCTTTGGCAGTGCAAATGCACCTTAAAGCAAGCATAAATTACATTCAGTAACAGCTAAAAACTTTCCAAAAAAACATCAATGAGAGGCAATGAAACTTGAGTTTCAAAGTCACTTTGGTGCTTTTTGAAACCATTACAGAAATCTTTCAAAGCCCTCTAAAAGGCAGGAGAAACCAAGACACCAGCCTGAGGAATACATCTAGTGACTTTAAGTATGAACAGGGAGCAGTATACTTACATATGTGTGTCCAGTAAGTATCTGATAAAACATTTGTGTGTTGATGGGTAAATTATAATTACTCTTATGGTTATACTGATATGGTTATGACAGATACTGCTGCATCTGTCACTGTTCCCTAAGGATGCTGCATTTCTCAGGATAGTAACTGTCTGTGCACCACACTGTAATGGGCATGTGGACACCTGGATATTCCATATACATAAGAGTAAGTAAAAACATTCAATAAGCTTCTGTCTTATCTCAGAGATTTTTGAGCCTTTTTTATCCATTTCTTGGGGGGGGTGGGGGGGTGGGGGGGGTTGTTTGTTTGTTTGGCTTTTTCTCCTGCCTTAGCTCCAGCTAGATTTAAGGATTAGCCCTATGGGGTACCAGAAAGGAACTCCCCCTTCCGTAGAAAGCCTGCTGCCTGAGCTCTAAGAAAGCTGAGCCGATGCCCTGAGTCTCACCTATTAAACCCTAGATTCAGGTCCCCCTCTACACTACAGGCACTACTACATAAGCTATTCTTAGGTCACTCTAGCTAACTGAAAATGCGTGGATTAATTTTTTCAGGTACTGTGGGAAATAGAGCTTTTTACCTCTTCTGTCCGGAGCAAAAACTCTTATATCTGTGCCCCTTTACCTCTGAGGGATTGCACCTTGCATGGCATGGGCACATTCAGGAAATTACAGCAGGCTGTGATTTCAAGAGGAAGGAGACCTCTCCTTCATTCCTAAGGAGATTTGAAATGAGGGACTCCTCAATGCCATCTCCTATCAGCTGGCTTCTGCTCAGATTTTTGCTAGTTCCTGCTGAATAGGCTATTTTGGATTCTAGTCTAATGTATTTAATTCTCCCAGATACAAGGGAACTACTTATCAGAAGGGGGATCTGGACACTACTCCAAAACATTGAAAATTTTGGTACAATAAGTTTGTTTCCACCATCATCAGATGCTTAAAAACCCCAGCCCTTAGTTTCTCTGCTCCTCTCTCTTCCACAGCTCTAAAATGGAAACATCAGGGCTCTCCCACCCATGGAAATCAAATGCAAAAGCACATACTAAGCACAGGGAGGGGCTTGGGTGCTGCAGTAATGGAGTCGTAGAAGTTGCAGCTTAGGACACAGAACAGACCACAGAGCCTTTTATTGCCCACTTCTTTGCCATCCACCACATGCTTGTTTTCTGCTGCATCTGTCTTTTAAATCAGCTCTGAGCTGCTCTTTTCTGTCTGTTACCTCAGATTTTGCATGAATTAAACTCATTTTGTCTACTTCATTTCAGAAAGACAGAAAAGACAGAAAATGATGTGTGCGTTGTGGACGAGAACTGGCACATTGAGTGGTGGCCTTAGGTTACTGCCTTCTGGGATTTATAGCTCCAAAATCCCTTCTGATCTGTTTTCCCTCCTTCTCTCAGGTTTACAAATGAATTTCATTTGGAATCAAATTTAATTCAGTGCTACCTCAGCTCTGCCACCAATCACTTATCTGTGCTCACTGTGATATATATTTATTTAGATTTATACAATGCGTTAGAAAAGCATCTATCCCAGGCCTCCAAGGAGCTTTTGCCATGTATCAGTCAGTATGCCAATACAACATAACACATGCATAAGTTCTCTAAACTGGTAAAGAGATATTAAAACAAGAGATGTCAGGCTTGGATGCCCCAGTCTCTATTCTCGACTCCCTACTCCTAAAGCGGTTTTCAAGTCGTGGTCTCTGAGCCCCGTAGATTATAATACATAACAGAGTTGCAAAATGCAGCAAAGAAACAGCAGCTTATAAAAACATTATTAGATGGTTTAATTTTAGTGTCTCAATAATCAGCAAACTGGAAGTTTTACATAGCAAAATGCGAGGGGTGAACCCCACAGCCCGGGTGTCCCACTGCAGAGAACTACCAAGGGTAGCAGTACCTCTTACCTCTGTTCACTTTGGTTATAATATTACTACCCCAAAAGAAGTGGTAACTTTATCACCATTTGATACATGCATATTTAAGTCAAAACTGCTGCTTTACTTGCAAGCCAGACTCCAGACAGAGCTATCAACCAGCACCAATGTGATAAAACTTCTGAGAAACGCCACAAAAAACGTCTGCTGTAAGAAACACAGAGGAAAGAGTCGTCTATGAAAGCAGCTGTGGGTTCAGAACTTATAGTAACAGGTAATAAATAGCAACCACTGCATCTCGTTGTAAAGGTACAAACCCATCGGACAGGCCCGATGATTGGTAACGTTCACTGTTCCTTTAACCCAACAGCAAGGACGAACACTCTCCCACCCTTTCATAACACCAAATTCACCACCTAGCTTTGGTAAAACATTTTTTCTTGTAAGTCCTGGGACAAAAAGAGAGGCACAACAGAACAAGCCAATTTGCACATGCAGTATCCCACTACTGTAGCCAGGGTCGATTTGTCTGCTGAACATTCTCAAACATTCATTTGCATAAGAAATTACCCAACCTGACAATTATTGAATGCGCAGTTGGAGTAACTACAGACAGAGATGAAATAACTGTGCTTATTTTTGTACATGTATTTACATCACCAAGTGTTCCCAAAATCCGGGACTGTTAAAGAATCACAACTTCCTAGCACACCTTTCTTTGTCTGCAAACTCAGTCTCTTCAGTTTCTGGAAATAACTACTAATTCATTATTATCACTGACATTTCTTGCAGTTTCATGTGTTTCCCTAGCAGTGCCTGTTTCCTCAGTTTCATTATTATCAAACAGCTCTGCTGTGATAGACTGCTGATCCTCATCTTCATATTGATTAATTTCATTTTCACATGCATCATCCTGATTTTCAACATCTTCAGCACAGTCTTACAATGAGTCATTTGCAAGACAGATTTTCATTATTGGAGTCATCTTCAGCGTAGGAATGTACTGGACCAGTTTCAGGTACAAGGCCATATTCTGCTCAGCCAGATTAGTATAAATTAGAAATGCATGTACAAAACTTAATGGAATTATTCAAAACCTCCAGTGGTGTAAGGAATAAACCGAGTCTGGCCCACAGTGTTTGCTTCTCTCTGCCTTTTGGCTGTCTCAGGGAAGGAATATATGCCAATCATACTTGGGCTTGATCATTATCAATGTAATTAAAATGCAATTTATTTTTTTGGATTAATTTGTAGATTAAACAGAGTCATTTTATTATGTTTATCTCGGACATCTAAAATATTTAAGCATTTAACATTACCAAGTTAGCTAAATAAATCTTTAATTTAGTATAATTAGATTTGTTTAAATTAAAAAATGTATTGATATTCCAAAATAGTTTCATATTCATTTGGAACACTAAATTAGAACTTAAAATAACTTGTAGTTGTCCCTGCTTTTTCAGTGTACAGGTCATGAAATACTGTTATCTAATGCACGCTCTTCTACACATACTAATCCAGACCCTTACAACTTATTATACCATATCATCAGTCCTTCAAGCTCATTCTGGCAAGAAGAGAAAGGCATCTGTCATGTTTAGCAGCTATAGCTATAAAATGCTCTGGAAGGGTTCAAAAGCAACTGGGCAAATTCGTAGAAGGAAAATGCATCGCGCCAGGTTTGGCTGAGGAAGTCTGCGCCGCGGCCGAGGGGCGTTTCGGGCAGTACGTGACGCTCCCCGGTGCCCAGCCACTGGCCCTGCAGCCAGGGCGCTGCCCGGACCTCTGATGTGAACCTCGACATGAGAACATAATGGCTTTAACAGAAAGATTATTGCTCTCTAATGCCCTTCTAAAACCTAGAAGCATGAGACGAGGTTGCCTTCCTTTTAATGTGTGCAATTACAAATGTTATTGTAGGTCATAAAATTATCAGCTATTATATTAAAATCCAGTTCTACAGCCAAAATTCAGCTGGTAAGAGGACTTGGAAAGCAGCGTAGCCAACGGAAACAAACTATATGATACACACAAGCCAGAAGCAATGGTTTGTCTTACATTTCAAAAAATGCACTCTTGGGAGCGGCTGCAGAAGCACCATTTCCCCTCTTCCCTTTTTTGTGGACTTTTTCTTCACTGGGAACAGACTGCAGCCTTCCCTGCAGCAAACTGTCAACTTTATCTGTGGAAAACGGAAGAGAGAAGAAAGAGAGGGGTGGGGGTCGAGGGAGAGGAGCAGCAAGCAGGCACTGTGAAAAAGGACCATTCAGATGCTGGATTTCTGGCAAAGCCACCCTAATTCATTTCATCTTTCCCCATGCTCTAGATTTCTTCAGTCTTTCTCCCTGAGCTCCTTTTTGGACTCTTTCAGCTGTTTTCCACATTACAGAAACTGCAGTACCTCAAAACAGGGGCAGCTGAGCAGCACTGGACAGAATAGATGGATTGTTTCCCATGTCTTGAAGGTCACGGTCGTCTTCACTCGCGTATTCCAGCTGCTTGCCTCAGAAGGGTATTGGTGACTCACGCCCACCTTATGCTCAATCGATTGACTTGCAGAACCTGCTACTAAGCAGCTGTTTCCCTATCTTCTTTTTGCTCAGTTGATTATTCTTGCTGAGGCACAGGACCTTGAATTTGTCTTTCTTGAACTGCACCCTTTTCTTCAGGTTACTTCCCCTGCTCATATCACTTTGAATTCTAGTCCCGTCTTCCAACATAATCACAACCCTTCTCAGTGCGTGTCATTTGGAACAGTAATAAGCACTCTCTCTGGTCCATCACACAGATCTTTAATGAAATACCGCTAGACCTACAGAAACCCACTTAATATATCTTTCTATTTCTACAGTAAGCCATTGATAAGTATTTTTGAAGTGAGTTTTTCAACTAACTAGTATTTTCAGCTGGGTTATGCTGTTTACTGGGATGTCCTGTGAAGCTCTCCCAAAATCCTACACTGAAGAAATGTGCATATGAGTATGGACACCATCCACAGGGAATGGCTACAGTTTTATTTTGAAAGACAATCGTTCAAAGTTTTGAGATTTGGCAGTAAGCATTAGTATTTTCACCTGCTAATTTTATGTCTTCCAGATGCAACAAAACAATATAAAAACAAGATCTATCAGTTGTCAAGTTTTCTTCAAGCCTCACACAGATTAAAATCGATTAAAATTGTATTCCAGGGTTCTTTTCAACTCAGCCTTAACATGGGTACACATGTGCACCTGCATACTTAACACGTCTTCTGCTAAATTCTGCTACTACATTCAATCGTGCATACACATGAAGTTGTTTACATCCAGTTTTACAATTTATGTGAAGGTGACTACAGATCCTGTTATTTGCTCCCATAGCTAAATATGGGTCCAACAAGTTATGAGCAGAATTTTGTGCTGATAAAGCTGAAGACAGTTTTTTTTCCAGAGACTTTTTCTATTTCTACACAGAGGAGAATAAGAGCTAGATTTATCTATGGACCATATAATCACATTGGAATAAAAAAAAAAAAAAAAAATCTTTGTCTGGCTACTCATGTTTACTGTAGTTATTTTGCACTTCTCTAGCAGGGAAGGTTTAACAGGAGGTTAAGATGATGTAAGATATTTTAAGACTATTATTTTCCTGTCCTGCCACTATGGCCAAACCTCTCTCCTCTAGCCACAGATTGGTGCCTGCACTACAGCTGCATTTCCAGGTGTGGCCACATCCACATTTTTCACATTTCCTCTGGAATTCCTTTTCTTGCCTCTTATAACAGTCAGTCCCTAATTTTAGGAAACTCTTCGCATCTGATAAACCAGCTTTTTAAAACCTTGCTTTAAAAACCCATTCCATAAGTGCTTGCATTTTTCATGAACTTTGGGTGCATCTGGTCTCAAGGACAGTATATTCTCTATTTCAACATTAGGAAAAAAAAAAAGCCTAACATCAAAAATCCTATGCTATTAACAGATCATTTCGTTCGATCACTTTAAAGAGCAGGACTCAAAAGTAGCACATTAACCTTGATCCTACGGCTTCTCCACGCAGCGATCAGCAGACCATCAGGTTCTTGTGGGACGCTGTACCTGTCTTGACTTTACTGAGGTAACTCATGGGGAGGACAGTTTTATGAAAAACTGAGATCCCCGGAGAAGGGTGTCAGACTTTGTGCAGACGAAAAGCTGGCAATCCTGTGCACATATCCTTCTGCACATCATAAAGAGGTGACAGTTACGATAGTGTTTATTAGAGTGGAAATTTTTCATGCTCCTGTGGCATCTGATAACTGTTATATGCACTAACGAATGACTCATGAATGGCTATCAGAAGTAAGCCGGAGCATAAAGTAAAAAATTCAAAATTCAAAGGGAGCTTCAGATTTGCAGACAGCAAAGACTTCTCACATCTCTCTCACACACCCGTTGAGCTTGGAGCATCCCAGTAAAGGACCAAATGCAGTCTGCTTCACAAAATAAAGCCACGGAGATGGTACAAAACAGTAATTACACAGAGACTCTGCCAGCTGCCTGTATTCTTCCCTTTCAGACACAGGCGTTTCATAGACTACAAGATAATGGTCATAACGTGCCATTTGAACCAAGATTCCATCTAGCATTGATTCTGCAGGCATAAAATTTCACATTTGCAAATTACTGCTCGGATCTCATAAGATAAAGGTTTGAGTATCTGAAGGAAAAGGAGGTGGTTTTCAAACGTTTCTTCCCAGCAGAGTCCTGTTCAGCCACATGGGAGCCATGCGGACACCCGCAAAGCCGGTGTGTGACTCTGAATATGCACACGCCTGCCAGGCTTCCCAGTGCCATCTACGAGCCAGGCTGCTCAAAGGGGACACAGCTTTTCATTTGGGTAACACCTTTTATTACTGTAATGAAGATGCCATTTGCACGTTTTCTTCCTCAAAAAGGGTTCACGTTGCCTCTGTAAGTCTGTGTCTGTTGTGTTTAACAGCCTGGAAAAACAAGCAAGGAAATTTTCAAAATTTCCCCTGAAGCTCGGTGTTGCAGCCACCGCTGCGGAGCAGGATGCGTCAGTGGCCAAGAAGCCCTGACTTCTGCACCAAGACATACTCCTGTTTAGCCAGCTGCTTGCCTATAAAGCTTTACTGAACTGCCCCCACTACAGCACTTTTAGCCTAAGATAGGAGGGCCTTAGAACATGAACAGTTATCAAGGAAGCAGGAATCCATACATTTCATATAGCCCATAAAAGGACTGTCATAAATACACGCAGTTCCTTTTGTCACAGAGATACAGGACAGCATTGTCCCCTCTCCAGAGGTGGCCATAGTCCCCTTTTCTCTCTGTATCAAATATATCCCCTCTCCCTATCACTGAAATAACAGATGAGCTTCTCTTCCCCCTTGATTTTCTCTAGGTAATATAAAATTCAGCATTCAAGGTGCTCTTTTAAAAGTAGGTTACCTCCCGATGAAAATAAGAGTTCGTATTTGTGCTGACAATAGTGGCTGATGTTAGTACTGTGCTGCCTGTGTAAAAAAAAAAAAAAAAAACCCACACACCACACAAACCACCAAGAACAAAAGATACCTTTACTTCCTCACTAAAATTCCCTCAGTTCAAGTCAAGGACACCTTTCACCGCTTCAACTAGCAAGCAAACGCTGTCACACTCCAACCGAATGGTGAATTGCAGAGCAACGCTCTCACTATTTTCACAAGAAGGCATGGAGACTTTCCTAACTGGAAAGACTTTTAGAGGATGCTTTTTCTTTCCCTGAAAAAAAGAAAGCTTGGATTTCTACAGGAAAGATCCATCCTCTGTGTCCCCCCCATGCCTCAGAGCTGTAATGCCTTCAGTACTCCCTGTAAGATCTCTAATCTTTACAGTCAAGCACAAAAGCTGCTAATATAAATATTTGCAATACTATCATATGCTGGAGAGTCTTGAGTGATGAACTGTTCTGTAATTTGCAGCCCACTAGCTGTAGGTGCTGTTTCCATTATGCAGAAGGAATGTGGTAGTCTGACAGAAAGTATTAAACAACGGGAAGGTTTTACACAGTGCTAAGTATGGGGTTTTGCCACTTCAGAGCAAAATACTACAACGTATTTGTACTACTTCTAATAAGACAAGGATAAGTAAATCAGGGTCAAAGTGGACTGTTCCAGTGAGTTATGAAAGTGAGAGTAACAAACTTGAATTTACAATGCTTGCCCTTTAGCTAAATCTGAGATTTGTTGCAGTTATTTTGGCCTTATTAAAGTATAATATTAACGTCCATAAGAGAAAATTTGTTATTCCAAAGACACTTCTATACCAAACAATGCTATATTTAGAGACAATAACTATCCTGCGTTGCATAATCTGGCATTTGTACCACAAGGGAGTCATATGGCATTATTCACTAATGACAGAAAGGCTTCTGGCTCCTTTTCCTTGTGTAATAAATATCTCTCTAGAGCAAGCAAACTAGAGGGGGTGTACTGTGGTACTGCGGAACTGGAAGTTTTGGGGTTTGGTGTTTTTTTTTTTCTTTTCCAAATTGCAAATTAGCGAGAACTGTTTTCCATCGTTTTCATGACACTTATTACTACTAGTGCGGTAGGACTTAAATTTTATCAAACTTTTAAAACCAATAATAAATCAAATACAGCTACCAGATCACTACTGAAAATTCAGCTCAAGCTTAATCTTGAAGAGGGACCTGTTACCATTTGATGCCCTGCACAAGTTTGCCAAACTCAAGCTAAGGGGATGGGGTATGTAAGATAGAAATCATAGCCACGGACTGCAAGTACAGTATGGATTTAGGGTACTGCTGCTTCAGCTAGGATGAGATTTCACCATTGTTCAATGACTGGACTGGTCTTGGGCTACAACACACTATGAATCAACTGTTCTTGGCAAGCCTAACTTAAGTTTCTTCTTTTCAGGAGATTTTGGCAAATGGACTGCGATTCTTAGGCACCATTCTTAGAACACCACTGGTGAGGCAGCAGAAACTAAGCATTTAGGAGAAAAAAGTTTTTAAACCAATAAGCTGTACATACACCTACAGTACCTAAATTCCATGGTGAGGGGGAAAAAAAAAAGTCTGCCTACTTTCTTCAAATTTTCCAGAAGTGTTGTCTTCTGGTTTCTCTCCCCTTCGTGAGAGACTCGGCCTTTTTCAAACTTGCCAGAGGAGATCTGATTGCCTGTGTTCTTTTTCCTGTCCTAGTTAAAAGTAGTTTTGTCAGTTTGATGATTTTTCCTCATTCTCAGCTAGACTAATGCTTTGGCATTGGTCCTTAACAACTAAATGGTTTGCAATAAGATGGCCTGTCACAGACCTCTCCTGCATGAGTGTTTTCTTTATCCCCAGACAGTCAATCCTCTGTTGTGTTAAATCAATTTGATTGTAAAAAACCAAAAGATGAAAAAATCCAAACCCCCATAAAAATAACCAAGCCAGCATGTAATTATTGCAGAACAGTTTCAAATCCGTCAGCGTCACCAGGGATCTGGTCTTTCCAGCGGGTTGATTCACAAAGTAGAAGCGATGGGCGTCTCCAAGAGATCCCCGGCCCGCTGCAGTGCCGTTCGCTGCAGGTGCATAGCCAAGGCGGGGAAGGTGGAAGACAGGACAGCACAAGAGCAAGAGGCACGTAAAATCTCCAAACTGCAAAAACCATTCCTCTGTGAAAAATCTTACTGGAACAATAGGCTGCAGGTATCGATGAAATTGAGAGAGTTTGCTGCTTTGAATCACAACTTTTTGCGGTCTCTGACTTGATGGTGCTCCTAATTCCTCCCTTTTGGGTATTTTACCCCCTCCATCTCTTTGCTCCCCAGAGCCCTCGGCAAGCTTCCTTTTCAGCCTACGAGATGTTTCTGAGGCATACTGATGGGTGATGATGGGATACTGGGATTATCAGCACCAGCGAGTCATGAGTTCCTCCCACTCAGAGCACTATAAGGCATCCCGTATTTATGCGCCTTGTTAGCTTTTGTCATTTGTCCTTAAAGAAGCCTAAATGAGTCTGACAGACATGGAATTTACATTATTTGTAATAAATAAAAGAGGGCCACACCTGATAGCAGCTGGCCATTGTCTGCAGAAGTTTTGCACAAATGGAAAGATCTGATCCCAAAAGTACAGCTTCGCAAAGTCTGGGTTTAAGAACTCAGGGGCTGGGAAGATAACTCGTGTAGCTGCTTCTCATTAAGATACAAGTGCACAATAAAATGGAATGCAGAAAATTAAATCTCCATGGTTTGTGGCGTTTTGCCATTTACCTTAAAGTTTTAAAAAATAAAAAAAGCATGAGAAAACAATAAAGAGAAGAACCATAACCAAAAGACTGAGTGAAATAGCGTGGCAGTGAGTAACAACAGCCAAACATTTCAGAGCGCTGATCAGTGCCCACAGCCCTTCTCCCACAACCTCCTGAAAAGGCAGAGAAGACATCCCCACACCACAAACCAGAGACTGACAAAGTCATTCATCTCTCTGAGTTTGTGGAGTTTAGGTTAGAAAACACCATCCAGACTTTCCCCTCCCCCCAAAAAGGCCTGTTAGCCACTTCTTTTTAAAGAAAATATTTCTAGAACACTGTAAAAAGTATATTGCTTCCTTTTTATAGAGCAGAACTGCTCTGCAACAGGTAAATACATATGTTCTTTTATATTTTTCATGCTCTGGATAACACATCAAGGCATTTTATAGACATCAGGTCAGCACTGACACGTAACCATCGAAACTGTCAGCTGCACAGAAAGTAACAACCCATCTTAACTCTATCCAAACGTAGGAAGTGAAGACAGACTCTGCATCACATCCAAAGTTCACCAGCCCTTTTAATAGGCAGAACACAATTATTTATCCTGAATTGGCCAATCCAATTAGGATGAAACAACCATAAATGATGTAAGTACACGGAGTCAATAACCATCCAAAATGAGATCTATTACAACATCATATTGTCCATTCTGTGTGGATGCCAGGAAAAGAAAAGTAAGGAAGTCCACAAATAGATGAGTGCGTCTGTCTTAGATCTCTTTCCATTCCAGCTGTGAGAAGTCAGGGTGACTTCAGTAAACACTGGACCAGAAAATGAAACCTGCCACAACCGTTGTGTGAGATAGCTTCGGGCACAGTTTACTTCTCTCATCATTAACAATGCATGTTCTGATGAGACACCGCCATTGCAATCTGCTTTAAAAGCCCAAAATAAGATTCCAAAAATTTTACGCATATGGGCAGACACCTATTTTATACAAACATGATTTTCCAGTCAGGTCATAATGCCATCTTAAACTCAGAGTAAATTTTTGCAGCTAAGTTATAAACCCCTGAAAGCAGCATTTTATAATGGAAATGCTGATACAAGCTTAACCAGAGCAGCAAGAAGAGTGCCATACACTATAAAAATAAAAGTGAATCATAAAGCAGTTAAGGTTTGATTACTATAAAATACCTGGGCTTGAAATTTTGATTCAGACTTTTTTTTTTTTTTAATTACTTCTCATGACCTAGAGATACTTTTTGGACAGATAACGTCCAGGGAATTAGATCAAAGATCTTTTTTGTAACTTCAGAATACAGCACTAATGTGTTCGATGGTCTCCTTCGAGCATAAAACATGAGACTTTGAAAGTTATTGGGTCTACTTGTAAATAACAGTGTGAAGTGGAGCTTGCAATTAAAGAGAAACTCCTTCTCTAAACTCCAGCCAACCAAAACTGAGATTTGTAGGGATAAACCAAAAAAACCAAAAAAGAAAAAAGGAAAAACCTCCCAAGGTTTCAAAGATGCCTGGTAGGAATATTTCTTAATTGAGCCATGCTTTAGAGCTGCGTGGAATTGTTCTTATTAAAAATTAAATAAGAACAGAGGAGAAGAACATGGGAGCTTTTGAGAGATTAGAGCTTTGTAAGATTTACTTAAAAGGTTTCTATTAGACTTCAGGGGTTCTCTCACATATGAAAAACTCACCTACACAAAATACTCTGAAAAGCTAGGGTTCCAGCTATCAAAAACTGCAATCAGTTGATTGGGAAAAAAAAAGAAAAAAGTCTTTCCAATAGTAACAGCAGTACTGCTCATGTTGAATCCATGCATTTTCTTTGTTTGCTAAATAATCATCACATTGTTTTTTTAAACTCAGCCTGTTCGTTTTCAACCTACATTTCTTCCCGATATTTCCTATTTAACTAATTGAGAACCAGCTCTGCTTGCCTGAGCACCTCACAGTCGGATATATTTCAAGAAGCGCACACGACAAAAGTTTCTTTACGCTGACCACGTACCGTGAATCACAACATCCACAGGGACCAGAGGTATTGTATCTCTGGTTAACTGATCTTCTATAGGGTGAACAGGATATAAAACGTGGCTTAGACATCTTGCTGCAAACGCAGGCCGTTCTGGAATTTTATCACCTTTCTTCAGCAAAACTGCAGGTTTGCTTTGAAATCCTTAAATATGCCACCTGCTATCTTATTTTGGAATCCACCTGCAAAAATGGAGCCTTAAGATTCATCAGATGGGGACAAAAAACATTCTCAGTTCTTTGGCTCCCATCTGCGCTAACCCTGTCTTAGCAAGTGCACCTTCTGCATCATGCCAAGCTTTCAAGTATTGGCAGACTTTGGGGATTTCACAAATGAAACACTTAATACTTCTGGGCAACCTGAGGAGCTTTGCTAATCTTTGTTCATATTACGTTTCTAGCTCGTTCAAGTTGGCTCACGGACCAATTTCCCATTAGGTTTTTATCAAAATCTCAAATGACACATTCCCAACCCATTCCCCTCTTTGCAAAGCTATTACATGTTTTAAAAGGAGCTAATCTTGACTCCCATATAACTATCAATGGGCATGGGAAGTTTCAAAAAAATGCTACTGAATGTGGCTTGGGCTGATATTACAGATATGTGGAAATAAAAAAGGCTGCTAATAGACTCAATATATACTAATGTAATAGTAATGCAAGCTTTATTGCTTGCTGTAGTTTAAAGGGGTGCAACTCTTAATGATCAATCAAATCTGTAGAAGCTTACTCAGAAAAAAAAAAAAAAAAGAAATAGAGGAACAGCAAGTATGATGGATCTTATTTGAAAAGCTTCACCACATTGGGTTTCTGGGTTTTCTGAGCTGCCCAGCCTGCTTCACTTCAGCAAACCCAGCAGCCTGCCTGGCCGCAGACCCTCCCTGGCTCAGGGGAGCTTCAGAGTCTGCAGCACCTTTCCCTATCCCACATTCGGTATTAAAATGCATTATTAGTGAACTATTAGCAAACACCATAAGCTCAATCTCTTTCGGCTTCCGCTATGGCAGTCTGAAATCTCCACCACACGGGAGACAGAGGATGTTGAGAGGAACCACCGGTCAATCCAGGTTCCTCCCAGAACTGCAGCAAGTGCTGTTTGGGCAGGACAGAGGACATGGAGACTGCAAGCCTGGTATTTTCAGCTCAGCAAGGATTTACTACTTGATCTTTATAACCCCCATCCCTGAAATACAGAAATGATTAAAAGCAAGTAAGTGGGAATAAAAGGATGCTACTTCTGTGCCCAGTTCTTCTGGGAACTGTGTTACTTCTGCAGTCAGTCCTTCTGGGAACAGCATTTCAGAGCTGTTGGTGTGTCTGTGCTTTCTAGAGACTAGAGCCAAGCAAGAAACCGGAATGAATAATTTAATCTGGAAGTTTAAGCTTTTTTTCTTTGTGTTACATTCATGTGCAAACTGTGGCTTGACTTCATTCTTTTAATTCATTACAATAAATGCTCTGAATTTTAAATTAGGAAAAAAAGAATAAAGTAAAATATAAAATAATTAAAAGATAGGACATGGTTAACAATAGAAGGGAGCTAAAGTTAAGCACGTCAGATGAAGGCTTACAATTTAATTCAGTAAAGAGGACAGAAAACACCAAGATGGGTTACATAAACAGAGACAAAGACCAGACACTGACGGCTCAGCTGTGCAACGCAGGGCAGCGCAGCTTTAAGGACCTCAGCATCGGCCCAGTGCTGACATAGCAGAGACAATTTGCACAACAGCAATCAACGCGTTTCACAGGTGAGAAGGACAAAATGAATGTACATAGAAAGATTTTTTTGAGCACATGTAAGTGCAGCAGAGGGACAGATAAGAGAGGGGGTAAGATACCTCTTACAATTATTTCCTATAGAAAGATGTAAAGAAAAGAAAAGGAAAAATTGTGAGCAGCCTAAAAGATATAACTGGGAATAATGGAAACTTCAGGATTAATATTAGGAATTACAATTAGTGTTGCTATGATCTCTACCAGCTCAAAAAATTGCATCGCAAATTAAGATACCACTTCCTTGCTAAAGAAACAGCGTATCTAGCCTGGAGAATTTTAGTCTTTGGGATAAAGAAGGAGCAGGGAAATAAAGGCAAACTAAAATAACCCCCTAAACCCCTTCTTATTCTACTATACACATTCACTCTTAACACCATCAAATACATGTTCTTCATATGCAATACTCATTCTTTTAGTATTGTATTCCTGCTTTCAGCATAACTGACATAATTGCTTTCAACGTAGTGCAAGATTTTCTTTATGCACACTTATTTTCTTTATGCGCAATACTTTTAAAGGGAAAGGCACGCACACTTAGAGAACACGCACATCTATCATATAATTATATTCCTTCTCCATTTTAATATTCTATACTTTGCCTCTTATCCCAATACACATTTCATATTGCAACTGTTAGACTCTACAGCCTGTAGTATACAAAATCACTCTATGGGAGTCTGAACAAGCCTTGTGTAAACTTGAATAACATCTAAACTTATGTGCAACCAGGTTTTGGGTTTTTTTTTTTTTTGTTAAATCAATAGCCTGCTAAAAATCTGATGGTTAATCATCTTACCAATTTCGGCATTTATAAAGGTCTCCCTAGGAATATTCTTCTTAGAACCTTACCATCCGTTCTAAAAATGACGCCACACGACCAACACTACAGCAAAGGAAATCAGATTTTCTTAAAATGCTAAACATTTTCTTCAAAGATTCTTAAAGGGATTTTTAAGTTTTCTTCAGCAGGGCAGGCTGCCTTGCGGTTACAGAATTTTAAACCGCGATTTCAACATAAGAGCTCTGCTCTTCAGCATTAACTCACACAAGCCATTCTGAGGCTCTCAAATATCTTAGTACAGAACCAGGATAACTGGAGAAACTTATCTACAGCTTAGTTTCCTCTTTCGTTAACTGGGGATTACAAAATTATCAAGAATTTACCAATACTGGTCTAAAGAGTCACCTAAAAAGCCCAAATGTAGTACAAGATATGATTAGAAAACACATAATTTTTTGAGGAAAATCTTACAGCCCATATCATTACAGAAAATTTCTTTTATGTAGAATTTTTACCCGAGAACCTATTTTTATGACAGATTAATTATGAAAACATTAATAATCAAAGGTGAAACAGATCAGTACATACTGATATGCCAGGCAGGGAAAAATAGGTATATTTGTCTTATTCTCTGTGTACGATACCAACATTTTTTAATTCTTATTTCCAGCAGAGTCAGGGACTACACCAGTTTTGCCAGGTGAAGGTATCAATTAATTAAACATTAAGTGTTGACTAACAATGAAATCCCATCATAGAAAATGAAAACAATGAAAACTAGCAATGTTTTGAGGAGTTATTCAAATAGTAAGCTTCTGTGAACTTAAACATGGTTTAGCACATATTTATTGTAGGGGCTATGCTAATGCAAGCCTCCTTCTCCCTCTAACATTGTGCTCCCTTATTTAGGGTCATCAACTGCTCAGTCAACAGTATTTCATTGTTTACTGACACGGCATTAGCCTCAAATCACTTCCATTCTAAATGCACACCAGAATAGCACACATGAAGTGAATATATCAGCATTTTGTACATAACAGATACAAGTCTAACGGGCAAAGTCTCCAACTGCTGCTGCCATTCATTTTGATAAAATACTAGCCATGAATAATTAGTATTCATTTGCTCTAATTAAGGAATATAGATAATGGAAGCTGGATTTAGAATAGTATGAAGCAGATTTCTGGGGCCCGCCATGCTCAGGTCGGGCCAGATCCAACCAAAGACGTGGGTGCTGCCTGCATGAGGCGGGCACGAGGCTGCCAGTGCCCTGCTCGACAGGACGGGACCCAGGGACAAAGCGCTATGCGAGGAATTACCGAGAGATCTCCAGCAGCAGACGTGGACCGCAGTACTTCTCCGGTCCTACACTCCCCAAGCACCAGATTCTGTGAATTATGCCTAAAGCAGAAATACAGCACTAGAAGTACAAGTCTGCATAGCAGATGCACAGATGCTTTTCTTTATATATTATTATGCAGTAAACTCGTGTATGAGTGAACAAGTAATACATGTACCAGGCAGAGAGCTTTTACAGCTCTGTTTGGTAGCTGATTGGGTACAGATGAGCTTTGCCCAATGGCTGGAGCTGCGCAGAGAGGAGATGGAGGTCTGCTTTCTTGTCTGTCACTGCATCAGTCCATGGCCATGGATGGACTTGGGCAGTGTCCTTGTTCATCTGTTTACTCAGATGCAAGGCACAGAGGAACCATCACACAGACGCCACTCACATTAAGTTTCAAAATCACTTGGGGAGATTCTTTTTAGGAAAGGCTAAATATAAGTACCAAATTACTGACAGACTCCGCTGGCCTAAAGCAAGCATTTAAAGAAGTGCACTCCCCTATGGGTGTTGCCAGGCAGAGCTGGGCAGGCCTGCCCTCCTGAAACACTGCGATGGTTTCCCCTTCCTCCTCTGTTTAATTACTGTATCTGACAAAACTGTGGCTGTCTCCTCCAGCTTCAACCCGCGGGTTCCGCCCAGCAAGCCCACCAGCCTACTGCTATCTCATCCAGACCAGCTGGCAGAGACAGCAACCATTGACAGCTACTCAAAAGGAAATTTTCAGGCAGGACACACACCTATCTACCTAAATGCCTGCTCCATCCTCTCTGGGGCTTAAGAAAAGATGCTTGATTTCTTTTACCCACTAGAAGAGCACACACACAGGCACCCATCTCAACCAAGAGGCAGTTGCTCTGGCTCCTGTTACCTGCCAGCTTAATTACTGCCTGCACCATTTCTTCGCTAAACTCCATCATGTTGAAGCTTTTTACTGCAGGCATTGGTGGAACAGCACTCGTGATTTTTTTTTTTTTTTTTAGCTGTAACTGGTAATGCTGCTTTTCATTGCAGATACAAGCTCAAATCTAAAAATTTGTTTCTGCTTGGTTTCTAAGAAGCGGGTCCCTCTTCTATCTGGGAAGGGTGCTGTTAACTGCTACTTCTCGGGAACAAAGCAGAAGAAAAGCACTCGCCCAGTTAGTCTCCAGGCTCAGCTGAGGAGCGATACTGCTAGTAGCTGCTTCCAAAAATCATTCTGCATGAGTGCCCCTTTGCTGCAGCTCCCTGGGAGACTGGCAGCAGCGCATCGGTCCTGGCTGGGAGACGGTGCCATTAGTCAGTGCTCCCGAATCACAGCGTGGAGGATGAGCATTCGGGCAGCTGAGCTCCAGCCTTCGTGGGGACACGACAGCCGGCAGCGGAGGTCGCAAGGAGCGGCAGGCAGAGCCCCTTCCCAGCACTGACAAGCCACTCTGCCCACCCTGCGGAGCAGGTTGCTGCAGTGGCTACAAGGGCTTCAAGACCCAAGACAAGGAGTCCCGCACGCAAGGCTTGCGGGTTTAACTACGCATACCAAGAGAAACCAGGAATCAAATCCGAGGTCAGAGCCAGAAGAGAGCAAACATTTTCTATTGGCTATGGAAGTCTCTTACAAAGCAAGAAGAGAGAAAAATACATTTGGAATTTGAAATTAGAGTATGCAAGAATAGCCATATGACCTGGGTATCTAAACTAAGCTTCACAATTTTAAATAACGTCAATAGTTGTGGGCAATATGTAGTCCATTGATAACTGGAGTTCTGCTGGGTATAAGCAAAGCATGTTACACCTATTGCATTATAGTTTTGATTTTTCTGTCCTTTGAAAATGCAAAATCATTGGCACTTTAAAAAAGAATTCCTACTTAGATTCCCTTTAAATGCTGCCTCCGTTAATTCCTCTATGTTTTCAGTTAATTAAAAGAAAACTATTATGCTTGTTAGATAAGTGGAATTTACAGTGCAATAGAACAATGCTCCACCTCTAGCTTTAAAATGGTAAAAATGATTTCAATTTTAAAAAAACCAAACCCACAAAATGAATACAGCTTACCCCAAATCCCACTTTTTTGTTCCCCTCTATAAAATACCTTCTGGGAGGAGGCCAAATTACATACTAAGCACTTCTAAAGGGCTTAATAACACAATCAGATTTGATGTGAAAATGGTTATAGATTCTGCTCTACAGTAGTGTTAGTTGGCTCAGCTATAAAATATCTATATCTCTGTATCAATGATAGATGACCCAGTATAATAAAAGATCTTGACTTGCGTGTATGTTAACAATTAATGGGATGTATAATGTATCACATACTGTGTGTGGAAGGTAATAAAGAGGTGTAAATGAGAATTACACTGGTTAATTGGTGTCATTAATGGTTCTTTTGTTCTGCTAGAAAAGCAGTATCTTACTCTGAATATGATATTGTAGGGCTGACTGCAGACTTCAAGTCAAGAGTTGAGATGAGTTAAAAATGCCAGCTCAGCTATGAAATTGCTTCTTCAGGGATGTGTCCTGACATGAAACCCGCTTAGAAACCCAGATTCAGTCCTATCAACTAGACTGGTTTCCTCCTTCTTGTGATTGCCCTCAGACCTCACCCACGCTTTGCAAAGCAGATCACCGTATGGCTCCCTCTGGTACATCTATAACAGATCAGGCAATTGCTGTCCATGTTTTCCAGGCAGTCGTAGTCCTGGCTGGGTTTGTTGTTTCACATGAGCTTAGTCATCTTGTGATCCTCCCTGCCTGTCCTGTCCTATCTCCATCCACGTAGCACAAGCAGCAAGTCACTGCGGTGATGACACTGATAACCATTCCCCCCCACCCCCCCCACCCCAAACAAGTTTTTTAAATTTGACCTGTTCCCTGATGCAGCTTACTGCCCTGCCACAGAAAACACTTGATGATGATGATGATGACAGTGAAAACCAGAAAGTGCCGATTTTGATATTTAGGATATACTGGCCTGGAAGTGAGCGTTGCAGTATCTTGCTGAGCAGGACACCATTTACATCTAAGCAGACCCTCTGGGCAAAGAGTTTTGGGTCCTAAGAGCTTTGCTAAGTCATGGGACATAGGTAGAGCCAAGAAGAAAATCTGGACTAAGAGTTACCTTCCTTCCATGAATCTAGCTGTAAACAGAAGAACACAGCACAGAACCACCATCATTTTGAGGAAAAAAGATGAGGAGGAAGGAAAAAAGGTTCCAAGATCACCACAGAAGGCAGGCACAGAAATAAGGAGCGTGTATGCCGTTACACCAACATTTCTCTGTTGTTACTTGGAAGACGAGCTTCACAGTGTTTGGTAAATTAAATCCTACGATCATCAACTGGCTGGAAGTTGTGTAATGCTTTTTATACAGGACTCTTGGAATATTTTATGACATATAGGTCCGACTCCAGCTATTGTGAAAGGGAAGGGGAGGAGTTAAATAGCTTCTCCCAGTTCAGAGAGGAAACTGGTACCTGGGAGTGAAAGCCAGGTTTCCAAATTCTACCCTATCCAGAAGAATACGCAGATATTCCTCTACTTGAGAAAAGAAAGCATGTGAAAATGTAAAGCGCTGCAAAGCCTCTGCCACTTCAGTACAAATCTAAGAGCCAGTGGCTCTGACTCAACAGCTTGGGAGAAAAGCCAGCACACATACATCATTTTAAAGGTGAAACCTACTAACCACACCAAAAAATATTTAGCAATTATAATAAAAGATACCTTTTTAATGAGTGACTTTTTAATCAGCTCTACAGTGCTGTAAATCAAACCGTGCAGGATGTTTTCCAAAAGACTAAGTGCTAAGCCACTGAATTTAAATGGTCTGACAAACGATGGGCCATATAGTGCCCGCCGACATGATCAGAAGCTCTGTAGTGGATTTAAGGCAATGCAGAACTCTATAAAATCACTGTATCATATTCAGAGTTTTGATTTTTACATCCTTCTTCAGTATTTGTGTGTTAATTTAGTGCTTGTGGAAGATGCCAGGTCTACTAAGGCCCTTTTCAAGCCAAAGCATAGGCTCCGCATAGTGAAAGTAATGTAAGCCTCCAGATATGCTGCTAAATTTGGCTTTCAGTGCTAAATATCGTGATCAAGTAGAGAGGTACTTGAGAGAGGTACGAGCAAGCTCAGACTGATGCAAAATCCATCTCCCTACGCCCTTGGGTTGGTGGACACGAATGTGCCGCTTGAGAAAGCGGGCAGAGATGGCTGCTGCAGCCTGCCCCTACCCGCATCTCCAGACACAGCGAGAGCTGCGCTCAGTTTAATTCTTGTGAATCTACTGTAGTGACAGCTGTGAAAGACAAGTGTGAAGGTCAAATACGCACGATCCTGACGGATAGCTTTATGCCTAATCTTAAAGTCTCCAAGCCCAACAAGATTTCTTCCAAGATATATGTCCTGAACAGTGACAGACCATACAACAATCTTTTCTTTTTCAAGTGTAGCATCGTTCGTATTGTGTCTGAGGCCAAACCTAGGATCACCACCCCAGGGTGGTGGCTGCTTGCTGAATAGCCAAGCAGTGAAAAACAAAAGGAAGGTCCAGATTTTCCAAAGCTGTTCAATCATTGCTCTGGCCAGCATTGCTAAACCTAAATTATTTAGAGGGTTAATTCACCTTTTCAAAAGTGACCTAGGCACACTGGAAAGTTCGTTTCGATTACCATTTTTAAGAAATTAAGTGAATAATGATAAAACACCATTGCAGAGATGAAAGCAGCCTTCAGTCAATCTAACTTAATTCACTTCTATAGTAAGTTATTGTTGAAATGGGATGCCTGAAGAATACCATCATAAAGACAGGCTGTAATGCTGTCCGCTCTCCCCAACCCCTGTTACTGCCCTGACCAATGCCCTCTTTTACTTATACCTGGAACCAGCCTTGAACCCCAAATCGGTACACTCCCATATCTGGCTGGAGAGCATTAACTTTTTTTTTTTTTTTACATTCTCTCACACCACAGACATCTGTAGGTCTTAAAAATTTTAGAGCATTTTGAGTACATCGTTTCTCTTGAACAAATTTGCATAACTAAAAGCAAACAGGCGATATAAAAATGCATTTGTGTGATCATCATTTTAAGGGGTTGACTAAAACCTTTTTAGGGAGACAATTAGAAATGCAGAGGGAGTGTGGCTGATTTATGCCTATGACAGATTCACTAACTACTCTGTCTTGGTACATTCTGAGCTCTCCGTTCCCATCACCAACTAGTAACCCCCTCCCCCCCCATTAAATATTTCTCTTTTGACCTGTACACTTATATTTCATTAGCATACATTACACATGGGCCAATATCAGAGTAATTTATCCAAACTCAAGTTCTGTTGGTGCAGTCGGTTAAGAGTGGAAAGTTGCATGCAAAATTAGAAGCCAGATAGAAATAAGGTCCTTAAACTACCCAGAACACAGCTGTGGTTTCTAAATAATTCAAAGGTTATTTAACCTTAAACTATTCACCTAAAATTTTCGCACATGTTTATATTTGTATGATACAATGAAAAAGAAAGCAGAACAGCAAAGGAATAAGTGCATGCACATTGTCTGCCCTTCCCTGTAATGGTCTGTCTGTCTCTCTAGCTTTCCTTCCTAGCTTAAATGTTTCCAACGAGCAACCTGATTTTACTTAGTTGCCTCCCTCCTACAACTATCCTCTTCAGGGGAGCCTGAAATGAATTGACTGTACATTTATTAGTTATTTGGGCCCTTTTTCCATTTCTCAAGGATGTCTCACGATGAGATTTCTCACCCATAATTAATTACTCCAGTTGTACAGACCAAGGCATTTCCTCACAACACTAGCAGCAATGCCATTTACTAAGTTCAACACCTTCTAGTTTTGGAAAAAATAAAAGGTTTTACTTAAACGCTATGAAAGCATTCATCAGCTGTTCTGAAATGTGCACTGCCTTCTTGCACAGGCATCGTGAGTGCTGAGGCCCTGTGAACTCGTCATTCTCTTCGAAGGGATGTGGAATAACAGCAGCGAAATTCCTAGAGGAGCCACAGCATTGTTCTGACTTGGTGAAGAACATGCTGCTAAGGCAAGATACAGTCTTTACCATCAGAGACTTCTGACCTAGGACTTGTGCTTGCAACTCTCACTTCCTTGGATAAAAAAGGGGATGGCAGTAAAGTGAAACATCAGTAGCACGATAGTTTGTAATATAAGGCAGACCCTATCCTCTGATTGCTGGTTAGGAATTGCACAGTACATCTTATGAGAAGGAAAAATATTTTGATTGAAGGTAACAACTGCATCACGCATATGTCCAAAATTCTCACGTTGGCTGTAGAAGAAACAAGCTTGCACATAAGCCAGTGTACACATCTACCTCAAGACAGAAATGAGCAGTCATGCCTACACCCTCGCCACTCTGTATTGAGTCAGCAGTCCAACTTCAGGAGAGGTTTTGGATCCAGACTTGCAAATGGATCAGAGCCCAGGAAAGTTCATATAAACAGTTGCAAACATCATCACTTCGACAGTGGCTAATCATTTTTGAAAGACCTCATGAAAAAATGTGCCTTATGTAAAGTAAGGATGAAACAGCTGACTAATGATTTTCATGTCAGGACAAAAAATAAGCATAAAAACTATTCCTCCTCTTTTTTTTTTTTTCCTCCCCCCACCCCCCCCAACCTCCTGCAAAGGGACAACCCCCCACTTTACACTTACACAGCCTTATCAGCTTTAGTGGGACTTCCCATGGGCAGACACGGCAGGAGCAGCACCAGGCGCAGCAGCTGCAAGCACACTCAACCCACGCAGCTCATCTTTCCCTTTGCCTGGGCTCCGAGAATAGTCACCTCTGACCCCGCCAAAGGTAAACCACATCTAGAGGACAGGAATAACAATTGTAACATTCAGTATGTCACCAGAGTCCTTTATCCTTTTATTATTCCTAGTTAGCCTGTCAGGAAACATTTGCTACGTACAATAGTGAAGCAGCATGGCACCAAGTGAATAACCAGAGACTAATCCTAACCAACCTCAATTCATTATTTCACCCTGATTCTTACAGGATGAGTTTCTAACAGAAGGAGCAAAAGGATATTTTCATATTCTTTCATCCTTCATTGTGGTTAGGTTCTCTCAGCTACAATCCTATTATCAACAATCCTGATGAAAGCGAATTTGTACTCCTCCAGTTTAAGGACGTGGCCCAAGACAGCTCAGTCCAGACTGTCACCTTGCATCGACAGCAATTTCTTCACAGGCTTTTAGATTCAGTGCAAGGATTTTTATATGAGTTGCTACACTCTGATCTCAATCCAGATTAGGTTTAAAAGCTAATGATCAACAGTGAATCAAGTTTACTTCAAATTATAAATCTGACTGTACTCAGTGTGCAGCAGCTCTTAAGGAAAATAAGCTTTTATAGAAGACCCGATTTTTATTTTATTTTTCTAAACACATCATCTTAAGACAGACCATTCCAAAATTCCAGTTTCATTTAGTTGTCATTGACTTCTTCACAGAGCTCAGTGCTGAAAAGTACACATCACACTGCCTCAGAAATCAGGGAAAGATTTAAAAGTAAAGCTACAAGGCATACAGTAGAGGCTCACAGATGATAGGTGTACCACAATGTATTTTGATCTCTGTGCAAAGGAATATTCCCACTGATATTGATAAGAATTGGATATACACATCCAGAGGCAGAAGCACACATTTGTTTGTTTATAAATAATTTTTAAACTCAGGAAATAAAGGTGTCAGTATTGTTTTCACAGACCTCTTACAGTCAGGTGACATTATGAAAACCAGAGTGCCCAGCCTGGGAAATAATTTCTGTTTCAGGTAGCTCATTTCTCTGAAGCAAAGACCCTGAAAGTTTATAATGCTCACTGGAAATGAGTAGTAATTTTTTACTTATAGATATGTCTGTGCTCTGAAGTGTATGGGACATGGGATGAAATTCTGGATCTATCCGAGTTAATAACAGAACTGCCACACTTTAAAAGGGTGTTAGCCTCTATAATTCACAGCCTAAGAGCAGATATTAGACCCTGAAAAGTTTAATTTGAACTTCAGAGAAGAATCAGACTGTATCAGAGCAGAAACCTTTCACTGATTTTAGGAACCACTCGACTGAGTTGAAGCAACTGCATTACAACACATCTCCAGAGATGTCAGTGAATAATATTTATTTAAACAATGAATGAAAAATAATTTAAAACAGCAGCCATGGCAAAACCACTCAGAAGCAACAATCAAGCTCACATGGACACAGGACAAACAACAACATGAAAAAAAGTAAAACAATTCGAAGTCTTCAGGAAAACAGAAATCAGGTCCTTGCTCGGAGGAGCTCATGATTAAAAAAAAAGAAAGAAAAAAGCACACTGACAGTGCCCTTTTAAGTGTACAAGCTTTCTACACTGAAGAATATAGTCTGGTTGAAATTAGTATAAATCTCACAGTGTATTAAAGCATCAGAAGATGAGGGTAGCTATGGTAATTCTAGCACTTTATTAAACACCAGACAAATTGAAGAGTACATTTCCTGCTTTTTGAAAGAAATGAATGATATCTTCTGATTGGGAAATGCTAAGGGCAAAGGAAGCTGGCTGAAATGGCTTAAAACAGTACCGCAGTACATTTATCAGGACATTTAGTGCGGCTTTTCATGGGAAAATGGTGGAAGGAGAAGGGGGAGTGATTTTTATTGCTAAAATTAATTTTATTGCAGTGCTAACTAACCCTCTTCCCCCCTGGAATCATACACAAATAAAGAAAAATGACGGAATGCTCTTCCCTCTTTGTGGTTTTTCAGTACTCGCTTGTGTTTTCAGCAGCGCAGTGCTAGACCTGGGCTGTGCGCTGCACCATTCTTCTGCCCAAACTACAGCCCGGAAAACAGATACATAAAGAACGAAGAATCTGATTAAGAAAAGTACATTTATATTTTGACTGTGTTTTATTTTTAACATAAAACATCTTGAAAAAAGTTTTATGATTTAGCATTTATGAATGACTAGATTTTAAGAGAATTGTAATATTTTTTTAGGGTATTTCAGCTCTATGAGTTATTTCTTGTAGATTCAGATAATGACATTATAAATCTTTCTGTGGAGGCAATTACTAAGGCAGAAATGGCCTATTCCCCATTGGCTTTTAGGCTCAGCTTACTGACATATTACAAGCAGGCTTACCATGGTCATTAAAAACTGATCTGGGATTTATTGTACCTCTTTAAACTCTCAGTACTTTGAAAAGTATTGAACAGAAAGGAATACAAGGTGAAGTTACAAAGAGATCCAACAAAGCAATCAGGGGAAAAATAGGCTTAATTTATCCCAGCAAGGCCCACCAGAAGCGCCACAAAAATATTTGAAATTGAGCTTTGAGTCCTTAATAGAGATCACTCACAAGAGCTATTAATCATATCAAATGGAAACACTTTTAAACAGAAGGTTTGGGAACATAAAGGACATCAACACAAGATTACAGGGCAGAAAACAAAGCCAAGATTTTAAGACTGACAATAATGACAAAATAGCTGCCCAATGCAGTAGAGGAGAATGAAAAAATTCAGCTACAGCAACTTTTCTTGCCTAGATCCTGGTCACCTGCAGTGCAAGCAGGAATTTTATCTCTACCTTATGTTAACATCAGACCTGAGATCATTGCACCGTAGTCGGTTTTCAGGGTAATCTCTGGTGGCCAGCAGTAGGGCAGGCATTTGAACAAATGCCTGAGAGCACAAATGCACCATCACCTTGTGCAAATGGATCTAAAAGAAGGCCAGAATAAGAGAAACACTAACTACCACTGGATTTGAGCAGGACTGGCGTACTCATTAGCAGGCAAAGGTCAGTGACAAAATTTCTGTTTCATCATCTGCCAGTTAACCTTCAGTTCCAGGTTGCCAATGACAGGAGCTGCATCTTCAGAGCAGCTGCAGTCCCAAACCGCTTGCTGCTCCGGGACATATCCCAGGGTAGAGGGTTCGGAGCATTTGGGATATCGCCTGATATAGTGCACACCTTCCACTTCTTGTGGCTTTTGTCCCGAGCTTAAAGCTGCCTTCACAGGAATGAATTGCTGCTCGGGGGAGCTGCTTCGTGGCTGTGTTTTATATTCTGCTATGGTCATCTCCGAGAATCCCATTCGTTTTAGGGAAGAAACCCACCAAGGGTGACTGGTGTCTCAGTGTGTTATATGGCATTACAAAATACAACCGTTATCTGTACGTTGCTGTGAGTAAATAACCAAACCCTCAGTTTTATCAACATTTCTCTATCTGTTATCAGACCACAATTGCCTGAAAAAGAACACAGCTTCACTGTCTCTATTTTTTTAGAGCACCATCTTTGGTTTTAATTCTCAAAACTAGGTGGCAATTTGGATATCCTTCTAGAAAACTGTGAACGGGCATCAGATTTGCAACAGATAATGTTTCAGTACCTTTCTGAAAACCATACTACAGATGTTTGAAGGCTGTTGATCTAAGAACTAAATGTCACTTCTGCCTTGTAAATCATCTTTTGCTTTCTCAAGATGATTCTGACAGGCACATACATATTCTAATGTTGTACAGTATGTTAGGTTGGTCAACACTCATTTTAAAGAATATGTTTTAACATAATATTCATTTCAAACCTGAAACCAAATTATTACACATAGTCTAAAAACACAGCCTTTTCGTCAAGTTTGCATTTTCCAGAGAGATTTGTCACTCTAAAATTCTCTTTACTTTTCACCAGGAATAAACTGAACTGTATTTGAAAATAATGGCTTTAATTATAATTGGCATATCTGAGCCTACAGCTAGTGCCAGTCACTTTACTAAGTGACATTACTTATGACACTGGCAAGATCAGAGTCTTTTATCACTTTTTTTTTTTTTTTAATTATTAATAGGAGACCAATTTCCAACCTTCTCTAATATCTGATTATCTCTGGATAACTGGAGACGATAGAGGATCACATCCAGAACTGGGCCCCCACTAGTAATCCCTAAAAATCCAGGGTATTCAGAGTACAGAATCTTCTTAAGATGAGCAGAAATTAAGAGATTTACGTCCCCTTTGACTAAAGTGGCTGTCATAAGATTGCTGTATATAAATCAGGGGTGAGAAAACCTACGCCCCAGAACTAGGCACAGCCCACGACCTCAACTCATATTTTTGGTGCGTGTTGGCATACAATCCACCGAAAGTGCCTGACAGACCTATTCATCACTGCTAAAATTATGAAGAAATATTTGCTAGTAGAAATGCCATAGTACTGCCCCAGAGCCCAAGGGGTAGGAGGTAAGGGCTAGCAAGAGAGAGGAGGGGCAAGGCTGGTAGGGGCTGGGTACCGCTGCACTACACCAGCCTGGGCGCAGCACCCAGAGGATGGGCGAGATGAGGGGTGCAGCACTACGCTCTTCTGTCCCTCCTCTTGCTCCTCATGTATTTGCCTTGTATATACAGCCCAGCTTAGGCTCACGTCCAGTGCCTAACTAGCAAAACTAACAAGGTTAATACAATCATTAAGAAAGAACAGCAACAGCGCAGGTTTGTTCTACGCTAAGTAAATTCACCTTTCACTACAGAAAAGGGGAAGTCAGTCGACCCGACGGCAGAATATGGCGCCATATGTGTAGAATCTGCCTCCACATATGCAGAATTTGTCTAAAATACTCCTTCCATTAAGACAAAGCTCATTCGGACCTGCTCTTCCTCCTTGGAATGTACACAGCATTGATTTACACTTCAGTAGTAATAACTTCAGCTATTAGAGTGCTCTTAGTATCCTTTTTAAATTGGCTTCAGGCATTTGGGGAGTCATTGTCAGGCCATCTAGAATGTAGATAAAGGGATCCTATGGCAGAGTAATATTCTGTATAAACTCCAGTCTAGGGACGATGATATATTTCCCATAACTCTTGCATTGCGGGCATTCCGATAACATGTGGACAAAGTGTTCCAGAATATGTATTACACCACCAGCCCCCTTATTATTCAAAACACCAGCAGAGTGAATCCCCTTCAGAGTCCAGGAGATCCGCAATGTAATTTTGTTGTTAGAGAAGACCTTAATCACTTGGTGATTATTTTGACTGCCAGTACAAACATTATCCTAGGCTTAGCCTGACATTTGAGTGTTTGTATCTGAATCTGAGTTCCTTCAGCATCCTTAGCTAGGTAACATTATCCTGCAGAATGATTTTTAATTATTTTCTAAAATGTATTTTCCTTAAAAAGCTAGAAGCATCGACTATACTGTATCAGATGAATCATGCTGGTTTAAGACAACATGCTTTACTGACATGTCCAATTCCTGATATTCCAGAAATGAGTGAATAGCCCTTCAACATGCTTAATTCTGTAACCAAACCATGCAAGAATTATCCTTCTGGTAGATGTTGAAATACTCTGGTTGATCAGCAAAGTCAAAATGGCAGGGACTATGTCAATATTACAATACAGATTACAGTTTTGATTTTTATATTTACTTAAACTTAAGGGTGTAGCATCAGCTGCAAAATATGACAAGGAGACCCAACTCCATTCTCTACCTTGTAAACTCAAGAGTGGTTAAAATTCTGGATGGTTTTCTTTAGCTCCTTTCAAATGAGTATTGTGAGGATTTCTTCTTAAGGGAATCATTTTGCACTTTTCAAGATGGAAACAACAGATTAGAACACAAGATTATTTCATGAGAACTCCTGAAGTTTTTCTCAGACTAGCAGAAAGAAAGAGGACAGGCCCTCAAAGATGTAACTTGAGAATGCTAATTTGTATTTTATGTTATAAGCATAAGGATAACTAAGATGCTGAAGTTCTGTGAATGTTGATTGCTTAATATAAGATAATGTGTTCTTTTTTCCTTCTGCACAGACCATTATATAGACACACACATAATTTAAAATAATAGTAACCAGAATTGTAGTGCAGCTGGAAGTCAAGGGTAACATAACTATATTGTACGACAAGTTTGCGCATACAAGCATATTAAAAGAATGACATTGAGGCACTGCTGCAACTAGCAACAAGGAAACACGTACAAATACGCACACTTGCATTTTACCTTTGTGTATGCCTTTTAAATTTTTCCTAATCGTTTTTACTTACTTCCCAAATATTTCATCACAAGATGTCCTACCTGAGAGCTGGGTTAGAAAATTAGCAACTGCGCACGCAGACAGAGGTGGCTTCTGTGGCACCATGGACGCATCTTAGAGGTGCTCCTCTCCTTTTCCCAGTTCCCTGAAGCATTGACTCTTCTCTGCTCGGCTTGCATGGAGAACCTGTGGGAACAAGGGATCGTGCTGCTCAGAGCTCAATACAGGTTAATGCCTCTGCCAGTCCTGCTCACATAGAGCAGCCTTGCAGAATATAGCCTCAGAAAAGTTGGAAAAAGGTCTCTCCAAGCACTGATCACACTTTTCTGTGATCAGGTGGATCGCAATGCACAAGTTAATGAGATAATTGGGCTGCTTCAGGAGTAAAATCTGAAAAGTAAAAGCTCCAAACCCACAGGACAAATTAAAGACAGAAAGCACACCTAATTCATGTATTCTTTTGCTTTGTCCACACACACTGTAGCCAGCAATCTTCCACTGTCTTCCTTCACAGTTGTTATAAGAGACACTCAGCTGATATCAAGACTAAATTGAAAAATTTCCATGATAGTGCATGCAAGCAAACATATTTCCAAGATTGTAAAATAATGAATAATTTGGGGTTTGGGAATTTCAATTTGGAATGTCTATCTAAATAGACCTTTTTTTTTTTTCCTCTCAGAAGTGCACATGTAACAGTGAACTGAAACATCTATAAGTTTCTTACTGTAAACTACATAACTTATTGATTTCAATGCCATACCAAAAGAGTTCTGGCGCTTAAGCAGACTCTAAAAGATTCCCACTAATCTAATCTCTGGAGCATGTTACAATTCTCAAGTGTCAACTGATACTTTCCCCAAGTGAACTAGATGACCTCCAGAAGTCTCTTCCCACCTAAATTATTCTATCATACTATAAGCATTTTGAATCATCATTTTCTGGGCTGTATCACTGGTGTTAAGAGTGCCGTTTAGCATGCTCAGAAATGAGCTATGCAGCAACCAAGATGTAGTTAGAAGAATGCAATTTAAAACACATTTTCTTCACACATAATATATGTGGTCTTCCCAGGAGTAACTCTCATGACCTATTCCAGTCACAACCCTTATTTATAGGTGGTGATGGAATGAATGAAACCTGCTGCTCCATGGTGAGAAATTTTTGTGATGCAATAACTGAAGCAGCCATCACAGCAAATTAGGTCCCTGTATGATTGTGCATGAAAACAACTTGAGGATTCTCTCTGTACTAAGTGATTTACAGTAGAGAAATATTTCTCACCACTACACAGAGGGCCCAAATTGAATCTTTGACAGAGCAGCTGTAATTCTGAAGGAGTGCAATGTGTCAGCCCACCACCTGACAAGAGTTAAGGTGGGGGAAGGAGCAACTCTTCAGAATTTCCCCTTTGCCTGCAGATTGGCACAAGAGCTACTGAATCATATTCAGGTCCATCCAACTTGTCTCCAACATTTACACCAGAAACTCAGGGGAAATGAAAGAAAACCAGACAGCGAATAAGGATACTCAACCTCCAGGAGCAAGTGTTCTGGGGTCTTCTAAAGGCAGCAGTTATAGATGGATCAGTGTTTAACTGTCACTGGTGGAATGAACCTCCCTAAATTACCAAAGCAGAAAGATCAGGTGCACAAAACTTTTCATGAAAAAGATGGAACACACACACTCCGAAGCTAATGAGAGATTCTAACTCTCCAGGCAAGGTCCAAGGCACACACTAAGATACAAATGATGTGAACCATAAAAAGAAATCACTCTATAACTAGTTTAGTGAAAGCAAGTCCAAGTGATGTTGGCTTGCACTAACTTTTCAACTTGCTTCAACTCAAAAAGGTGGAGGAAGCCATTGGAGGAAGCAGATGTCCTCAGGATAGTCTATGTATTTTTTATTTTTTTGGGGATGGGTTGCACTACAAAGACAGTGTCACCACAAGGCTGTAGTCTTTGATAAGAAAGATTAGAAAATATTGGGACAATTTAGATCTTTTTAAATCATTTGCCTGCTTTGTAGTCCTTTCTACCTCATCCCCCATTATTTAAAGGACTAAAGCTCAGAGGTATTAATAGTTATTCTTGAGAAATATTGAAGAATGAGTGAAGTGACAAAACACAGAACACAAGGGAAGGGGAAAAAGAACTAACTTGGAGATTATAAAGGAGTTCCTTCTTTTAAATTTCTGGGGAAACTCTGAAACAAATTATCTGTATTCTGTAAAGATAACAAGGAAAAGAGTTTGACATTCTGTTCTTGATTGGCTGTTGAACCAATCTAATTTTCTTCTACAAGGAAGGAGGTTTTCTGAACAGAAAACAATAGACGTCATTAACTTTTAGAGAAATATCTGATTGCTATAAGACATCTTGTACTTAAGCTAAGGAAACACAGTTCAGATAAAACAATGATAGGGTACAAAATCAGTTTCAAAAGTGTACTCAGAGTATTTATCAAAGGTTCATGGCCAGAATGGGAGGCTGTATGAAGTGAGGTTCCACAGGGGACTCGGGTTGGTACTATTCAATATTTTCATTAGTGACCTCATTGACAGATTAGATTAGGCTTATTACATCTGCAGACAGCATCAAATTGTGAGTGTGTTGGAAGACAAGATTAGAATTCAAAATGATCATGACAAATTGGAGAAGCAGTCCAAAAAATAGGATGCTGTTCGAAAGGGACAGGTGCATCAAATTTCACGTAGGCAGCAACATTCATCAGTGCATGATGAGGGAATAACTAGCTAAGTAACAATTCTATATAAAAGAATCCAGGGACCATAGCAGATTATGTTTAGCTTCTATCAAAAGTTGGACCTCAGATGTGAAAGAACAGGCAAGAACCAGACCGATATACTTTCTGTTGCCTGAAGCTTTAGCAGACAGAAGGAAAATCACATGCACATACCACTAGATTACTACAATAACCTTTCATAGTCTGCTTAAAAATCCTTCTAGATGCAGGCATCCAAAGCTTAATGTTTCTGCAGAGGTGCAAGGCTACAGGAGAGATACCTCTTATCACCCAAAGTCTTGGCTTTGAATTTCTGATACGAAGAGTTGCCGACAGGAAGAATTTTACCTCACTAATTCCAAAATATGGGTTACTTTAGGAAGAGGGTGACATGATCAGTTGCTTTGATGCACTTGAATGACAAAAGTTGTGTGAGCATGCATTAAGTGTCTGATGCTCCATTAAGCTAGTGAGTGGCACAGAAAGAGAACGTCCAATACTAGTGTCTTTTAGATGGTTATAAATAATGGATTTCAAAGTAAAAATTGGTTAACAGGCCTTGTGCCAGAAAAAGCCCATCTATACTGAATGCACTAGGGAAAATTGCCTGAAAAGAGTTTATTTGTATGAAAATATGACCATAGCACTGTTGTCAAGGTCAGTAAGACTTACGGTGATCTGCTGAGTAAGTCTTATTTGCGCAAGGCTAATCTGCATAGGGATACCCCGAGTTTACACAATAATCCCATCCTTCCATGAATTCTTAGACAGATTAACAACATTAGTCTGGAATCAGTTTCCACATTCATCTGTGAAAATATCTTGAACATTACTATATTTGCATATCTCAGGCATCTTTTAACATATCTATTTCATTCTATTTAGACACTGGTACAATGGTCTGATCTAGATATCAGACAACAGCATTACAGCATCTTGTTACTGGGAAAAGAAACCACCCTTTATACTATCTGTGGTTATTATCTATCTTTACCTTGTCTTTTTTATCCATTTTGATACTGTTTATACCACATTAGAAATAAGTACCTGGCTCCAATGTGTACCAAGATGAATGATAAATAATAGCAGGAAAACTCATTTCACATGATTTTCAGTAACATGGTTTACTAAAATGGCATTAACAATTAAAATTATGTAAAGACACTATCACAACCAAAAACATGGAGGAGTAGTACACAGGGCATAAGTAACAACCAGATAAGGCTGTTGCATATAGTACTTTCTCTCTCTGACCCCAGTTCATTAGAGAAAAAGCAATGATTTAAACTACCTAGCTAACCTCTTCCAGAGCTATAGTTTATAATCATAAATCAGGCATGTGACTACCTGGAGGCATCAGGGAGTTTGCTGCTACGCTATGTTACAGAGCTAGGAGGGAAAGAAAGTTCCTATTATTGGATTGTGCAGTAGACATTGGTGCTTGAAATTTCCACTTACACTACATTAGCTCGAGGCAGTTCATTTGCTAAAATAAAAGAAACAAAGTGTAAAATATTCACTGACTTGCTCAACAAAGCAATCAACGAAAAGGAGAAAGAGGGAGAGAGAGAGGGAGGGAGGGAGATTTTTTTTCTGCTATCACACTGTTGATAAATACCATTAGTGTTTTAAAATTATCTCACCCATTCAGTTTAAATTTAAAAGTATTAGTGGTATTATCAGTCTGTCTATCCATCTCCCTTTATTTTGTCTGTCTCCTGCTTCTATTTTGTGTGAAATTTCAAGAGATGAATCCCATTTTCTATTAATTCAATGGCTGTCATCTTGCATTGCCTCATGTAGCCCAGATCACAACAATGAAATCTAAGGGTTTAAATTAATAATATTGCAACACATCACTTTGTAAAGTGTTGTACTCATCCATATCCAGCCAGCTCAGGTACCTTGCCTCCAGTCTGATGCCTTTCACTGGTAGCTGTGGGTGGGATTACACCTGTACAGTTGCAAACAATCTATAATTGGTAACCGAATACTCAGACTTCGTGGTGGATAACATTACTTTAATAGGGTGTTGAGATTTAACAAGATGTTTTTGCTTAAAAATAAAATAGTTGGGAAAAGCTTCAGGGAATACGAGATCTGTTCTCTGAGTGGCATTTTCCACACCTACAAATATATGCTGACAGGTAACTGTATTGCATTACAATTGCCTTACATACAATGTCAGCTAAAGCTACATGGAAAGTCAGCATCTTGGAGCACCATGAAACAGCCGATAGATTTGGTTAACTATTAGAAGTTCAGATATAATTGCATTATAGCCACTAATTCACAAAAAGGAAAGGAAAAAAAAAGCCAAGATTATGTGCAAGTAAATCATCAGAACCACTAGAAATTCAGGAAGGAATAAAACATTATGCCTAAAGGAAAATAACACAAGAGATCAAAAATACATCCTATCCAACATTTACTGTTGTTATTCAGGCGTATCTCCTATTATGTTTTGTCATGTAGAACCAAATCCACTAGTGGGAATCTGCATTTTTAGTTTGTGAATGTTTCTAAAAGAAAGGATAAAAAAGAAATATGACCATAAGTTCTTCAGTGGCCAACCCAAACTATAAGAAACAGATGTGCAGCTGGGAGTGCCACCTTGTTCTCCCCTTTCCTCAGAGCATACCTGAAGCTATAAGAATATTCATAAGACTTTATATACTGACAAGCACTTGGTAAGCAGATAGGCACAGAATTGTACGGGATTCATTAGATAGCTGCTAATCATCAAATAAGTTCCAGCCCAACCTGCTGAGTGTAAATGCAAATTTACCACCTTTGGAGCTGCCTCATTGTACAGCTATTGATTTATGTTTGAATGGGAGTTCAAAAAAAAGTTGTCTTTTGAAGCCTTACTATCTGAGCATGGCTCCTTTGTCCAGGTGTCTTGGGGATCTCTTGCTGCAATTTTGATCTTTGTATTCCAAAAGCCTTAGAGAGTCAATTCAGGTAACTTAAAAGTGAGATATAATCAGAAAGGATTTGGAAATGAAGTCTTTGCCTTGTCACATTAATGCGGCCCTATCAAGTGGCAGTTTATCAAGAGGCAGCTCACAAGGTTTTAATGAGCATGCTGCCTGTTCTTGTACAATACTAATTAATCCCATTTTTTCACACTGGTGTGATTGCTTCATGAAACCCGCATTGTTTTATGCTCAGCAGCAAAGCGGGCTCTCACTGATTAAATCTCCTTCCCAGAGCTGGAGCCTGACAACTGAATTATACCTTGCTCAAAATAATAATGGGTATCAGCTAATAAATACGGTTTAACACACACAAAACTATGCAGCCAAAATCACACCACAAAATAGGAGTTTGACTTATAGGCACAGCAGTGTTTCATTAAACATCTGTATTATAATTCACTGGTTTTCCAACTGATGTAATAACTTAATTGATGAGAACAAAGACAAGCTTATTTATTCACCCAATTGCTTGCTTCTTGACTAACGTTTTTCCTTGGTGTTATTGTGGAAATAAATATGCAATATTCTTTTTATAGAAGTCTAATTTAGGCCCTTTTTTTCCCCTATTGAGAAGTCAACATCACAATCTGTTTCTGACAAGTTCTTGCTGCAGTGAAGCAGACCGCATTATGATAAGACAGCAGTGTGTTGTTTACCCTAATGTTCAGACATTCCAGCAAAGGTGAGAGAGGTGTGATGCTTCAGGCAGTTAATAATGAATAATTGTCTGCAAATTTACATTACAGGGTTCAAAAAGCTTGTTTTCTCTCTTTTCCCTTCCCCATTCTCCCACATGATTTAAAGCTTCTTCCACCTCAGCCAGGGAAGGGATAACTGCAAAGTACTAATGAGAAGTATACCACTTTTCGCTGCAAGACCAAGTCAAATTAGGGACGTTATAGATATAGAATAATTTGGGGGAAATAAAGACTTTTTTCCCCCCAATTGACAAATACATGAAGATACGTTTTTACTCTCTTTTACAATGCATCGGCTGCATGTTGCAGACTAGGATGGTCAAAACTTAATGTCTCATTTTGCTTAAGGACCTCTGAAGAAAGCTACTTTACCACTTCGACAGGATTTCCTTCAGAAACTGCTCCCTGCAGCCAATAAAACAGAAAAGCAATCATTAACCTAGGATTTAATATAGATTTATATATGTAGCTTTGGATGCCCTGGGAGAAACTGTTTATTATTTATCTCTCATTTGTAACAGTGCCAGAAAAGTATGAGGAATTTTACAGCTGGATCTAAAGAGGTGGGATTTTCAAGGGAGAAAGAAAAGTCCTACCTCCGTCCCCTCCACTACCATTAACTGAATTTTGCAGCTGAATTTAATGGGAGAAAAAGGAGTAGAAGTTTCAAAAGTAGATAGCATTTATCCCTAACATCACCTTTCTGCAATTTTTACAGTCTAAAGAGTCCCCAGCAAGTTAGGCCAATAGAAAAAACACTTTCAGAATAAAAATATTTTTAATTAATTGCTGTCATGTAAGTTTTTGCATTGGGCTTTTTTTGTCAAGAATATTGGTGCAACTAGCACTTCTATAGATTTAAGAATTACCCTGAATCCTTACGAAAAGATGAGCAACAAATTGGAAGGAGTGCATTCGATTAGAAAGGATAGATGAGAAGGTGCTATCAGATAAGGCTTGGAATAAGATAAAAATAGCAGTTTTTAAGTTGTGCTGCTTTTTGATAGAATTACCAAAACAAGGAACAAGACAGCTTAGAAAATATGAGCAAAGAGGAAAAAAAAATCCCTTTCTTTTCAATTATTCCAATTTCATTCCAGTTGTTGTGATATCATAATTTAGCTAAAGTCTCTCTAGTCCCCATTCAATTCTTCAGCTGATGCAAGCTGCAACCATCCCTGAGGATCTCGCCCATGCAGTCTTCCAGATCTTCCCCTCCAGACAAGATTAGCATTCCCACATTATTCACAAGGGCATGAAGCGAGTACATTGACTGCCTATGGTTCTACCAGATCAGGATTCCTCACCTGTCTCTTCTGACTAGGGCACTACCTTATTATTTCACTAGGCAGGATTTTTCACCATTGAACGTGCTATCACTTATACTTCTAACTAGAAGAGCGCAAAGGGACATAAAGGCTAACAAAGCAGAACAGTTCTCCCCCCGGTTCCCAGCCAGTTTGCAGAAGCAGAAGTTCCTGGGGAATCAGGCACTATATCTATACTCACAAAAGTCATAACTCTGACAGATCAAGCCATAATTAGATCATAACCTACGTCTGATATTAGAACTTAATTCATAGAATTGATGTGCCGCGTGAAATAAAAATAATTAAAGAGAATAATTAACTTATATTAGAAAAACAATATCAACCATCTGCAACAATGACTTCTCCATGTGCAAATGACATACATATTGGCATAAAAATGCCCAAACAACTTATTTATACTTTTACATATAAAAATACATAAAAGATACTTTTGGGGCCCAGATTCAAACTATTTTTAAAAATTTGCTTGTAAGAGCAGAAGGATTTGAGCCTAACCCTAAATAAAATAGCTACTACATTATTTTCTAATAATTTTGTTCAGAAAAAAACTTTCCCTTCTTCTAGAGAATCTAATTATTCAGTGACAGCAGTTGGCTGACTTGGGCACAACACAACATGTCAATTTTCAGTTGCTTACACAGTATCACAGAAACTGTTAGAAATTGTTTTGAAATCTGGCATACTTTTCAGTCATCCTAATTCCTCCAAGTGAGCCAAACCTGATTACATTTGGCTCACCCACAAAAGATCTGCAAGATGAGAAGAATGAGTAGGAAAAAGAATCAAAAATCAAAAAGATTTCCTCCCCTCCTTGCCTTCAGCTATGTCTCACTGTAACAGCAATCTCCTATAATACCTGAAACCATATGGATTTTAATTTTCTAAACTAACCTAAAATTCTTAAACTTTCTTTTTGCTTTTTTTAAAGCTGTTTTGGAATATTGATATTGCATCTAAAGGAGGAGATTATACTCTGTCCATGAAGCAATAAGTCCCCTACTTCAGGGGATAGTTCACAAATATACGCTCATTAACTCTTGAAATTTATGTCTGAAACCACGCTTCCCTACGCTTATGTACAGTGGGTCCCAGTTACAGCATGAGACTAATCACAACAAAAACATCCTTACCAAATTTATCATATAGAGGATATTTTTGGAATAGCCAGTTTGGAACATGGTAAATGCATGATGCAAGTAAGTAAAACGTTCCAAGTCTGAATATGAATTCAGATGCCACAGTGAAATTACGCTGAATTACACCAGATGAGAACCTGGTCCGTTATATGGGAACTATTCTACTTTTGCAACAGATTGCCAACCCCATCAGTAACGTTCACTAAAAGGCCTGTTGATTTAAACTCTTCCTTTGATACCAAATTAATTTGATGGCTTTCCTTTTGGATTTAAGTAGAAGACATTTATGTTTATTACAAAATACTGTACTTTTCCAGCTGCCAAAAATACAGCTTTAAGTGTAGAAGCACATACCAAAACTCCTGTTTCCAATATGAAATAAAAAAAATCTTACTTAAATTTCCTTGCTTTAAAGATAATTCAGTCTCTGCATTGTAACTACAGGATTTTAAGAATTTTTTTTTTTTTATTCTTTGTTTGATAGACCAATGGAAAAAAAATGTGAAGGCCATTATTCAAATGTCTGTGGACCCTTTTAGCTAATGGATTCAAATCTATAATTCTGCACTTGTCAACAAGATAATTCTTCAATCATATTAAGACTGCATAACTCAGTTCAGTCCAAATCTTCTAGGACTCCATTCTGCAGAGCAAATAACATTTCCCCAGGGGAAAAATGTGTACTCATGATATCTAATTCTCAGATTCTCTCAATGTTTTCTTGATTTTTTTTTTTTTTGAGAGAGACAGATTTCTTGTAGGTGTGGCCCCATTTACATAAAACCTAGTCCCCTCCATACACACACAAAAATATTCAAAATAGCATAATTTTAGGGCAATTGTCTGTGTTCTCCAAGATAATACCAGACGACTTTATACTAGGCTTTCAGAGGAAAGTCTGTGCCTTATTGTAAGTAGCTTAAAAGGTAAAGAGTTTAAAAGTTAAATTATATTTATGTCTTTACAGAAGCTTGCCTCTCCCTTCCCGCATAATATTATTATATTAAAAGCTGAACTAATCAGAAAAGTTTTGCACAAATGAAATTCAAATTAAAAAATGAACATTTTAAAGAAGTTTCATAACTGTGTTTCTGTTTGAATGATAATGGCGGACTGCCAACCTGAAGAAATTATTAGCTATATTTTAGAGGCCTATGGCATGGCAAGTCTTGCACAAGGTCCATAACCCAACAAGTCCCTTAAATACAGCATTAGTTTGGACAGATGTTTCAGTTCCCACTTGAATTATAATACAATTTACAACATGTGTATCAAGAACATAGACGTGTCTTTTAAATAAAGTAATAAGCAATAAAAGTTTTAGCAGCAATTTACTGGACTACTTTCATTTTCACCTCTGAAGGGAATGCTGGAAATAATCGGAGAGAATAGAAACACTAAGGAGTTTAGATAACAGTGCTCATCTAGGACATTTTAAAAAGCATTACCCACCACAGAAAGTAGCATCTAGCATTTAAAATTCAACATCAAAAACATCTCCAAACTTTCTGCATTGTCTTTTAATACATTACTTCTATGGTCCTCAGTACTAGAATTCTTCAGACAGAGATCAAACTGTGCTGATTAAATCAGGTGTTTCTACTAGAACTATATAATTAGTCTTCTAGAATATAACACATACAAAGTTGTTGTGTGCTTTGCCTTTTTTTTAATTGTTTTTGCTGGCATAAAGAACATTCTTACTCTATTTACTTTATGCACTTAAAGCACATTAAAATAAACTCAAGTCAACAAAACCCACAAAATTAAATGGCACATGTGATGTAAAGCTGGATTTAGCATCCTATTTGGGCATCACAATGCAACCCAGGTGTGCACTGTAACCAAATGAATGCTTTTTTATTATTATTTTAAACAGTTGCAAAAAGCAGATCATGAACTGCTGTTGGGCTAAGCAGAGCTCACCAATAGCTGGTTGGTTCCAGTACCGCATGGTAATTTTCTACATAAGTGTAAAAAAAAAAAAAAAAGGATTCAGTATTTTTTCCCTATAGCAGCTATATGAAATAAGGCCAAAGGACTGCAAGCAGGTGAGTTACCATAGCTTAAGGAGTTACCACCACCTGCTGAGCCACAGTAACTAGTTGCTGCTGACCAAACCTGTGAATCTGGCTTGAACCAACTTCATAACCTTAAAAATCCACCAGCCTTTCGAGAATCCTCCAAGCCTTGCGGCATTACTTCCATGGTATTTTATTTAAATGAAAAGTACGAAATACTTCCCTGACTTCTAGAGGTTGAAGGAGGAATAGGAGATGCAACTGTACAAGCCTTTTTACACCAGAGACCGACCTTTATTGGCAGGCATTTAATAAGGATTCCTGGAAGTGGTTCTTAGTCCCTCTGTTCTCCAGAGAGGGTTTGAGATATCCCTAATATTCTGAAACTAAAATACATTAGATTTGATGACCCCTTCTTCATTTTCTGCCGTGTACTTCAGAATTAGAGGTGGCGGCAGCCCCAATTTTACCTGAAAAATATTAGCATAAGTAGGAAAAGAGGAAAGGCAAAAACTCTGCCTAATACAGGTTGATATGTGACTTTGCATAGCACTTTGAATGTTATTAAGTGTTTGAATTTCTTCCTGTGTCTTTTTAGCCTAGATGACTGTCTTTCTCTTTCACTGACAGCCTCTGCAGGACCAAATTGACAGCTCTTTAAAGCAGTCTGACAAAAAGCAGCATTAATTAAGTCATTGCCGGACTGTAATTGTGTTAAGAAGTAAAAATCTAATATGAGAAAAGGTTAGTGAGTCCTCTCTTGTGTCAGATTTTCTACTCTCTATGAATATTAATGTCCTTAATGAAGACAATCTTTGCCTCATCAAGCCGTTGTTCTGCATTCAGGTGCCAAATCCCTGCACCATTGATTTGTTTTTAAAGAACAAATATGTCAGGGGAGAGTGACTGTCCTGTTTCTTATCAACATCATAGAGAATGCTTTTGTATTCCTGGAAAGAGTTTATAGATTTTGTGTGCCATGTACAAGCAGTGTCTGTGATGGCAGAGGAGCGGCAGGGAGGGGAATAATGTCGAGGCGAGGTAAACTAGTTTAAGTAATTTAATAGAAGCGTTACATTTTATCATGTTAGCTTTTTTGTGTGTGCTAGCAATATCCATATATTAACGAGGTTATGATCAGCAGTTTTAATGATAAAATATGAATTATCTCTCCAGAAAGAATCCTGCAGTTTAAGCACTGAAATGAAGGAGCTCGGTGATAAGACGCTGATCATCTCTTGCTGATTATCCCTCCCCTCCTCCTCCCGATCGAGCAGATAATGATGATGGTGCTGATGAATGATGATCCTTTTTAAATAGGTTGAAGGCCCTTAGGAGTCTAACTCTGGTGAGGAACGTTTCATGCACTTCTCTGTCTTCCTTGCTCAGCCCCCATGTCTCCCATCACTTCACTTACTACCATCCTCAAAGCCTCTATCAGCTGTGGAATACTTCTGCATTATTAGTTACTACAGTATTGCTAATACTGTTGGTTAGAAATTGTTGCGTCTACTCCGATGAATGTATGACAGGCCTCTGACACCCAGTTAAAGCTCGGCATACTGCACTGAAAGGCAAAACTATTCTCCTGACGGTGCTGGAAACCAGATCAAGTGAGAATCCTACCGAGGGCATTAGAAGGTACATGAATTTCTGTAGAGGGTATTTAAAAGATTCATGCCCCTTCTGAGAGTCGAGAGGTAATTAATATTCTATTTGCCAAGCAGAAATCCTTGTAACAGCTCAATTTTAAAGGAAATTCTCGTATTTGTGTTTTACTACAGAAAAGTAACGAAAATCTGAGTAGCATGGTTCTTTTTAAAGAAAATCTCAGCATATGTTACACTGACAGAACAACATGAGAATTTTTCTAGACAAAATTAAAGTTTTTATTTGAGGTGGATTATGTCTACCAGTTAAGATGGATACAATAAACGTTCAGTGATGACAGCACCAACAGTTCCAGAGCAGTTTGTACAGCAAAAGGCATGGAGGAAGTTTCTGACCTGACATACTGGAAAGCACAAGCTCAGAGCTGAGAAGCCTCTATTAAAACAAGAGGCAAACAACATCAACAAGAATCACTGCCACCGAGTAAGATGCATGAATTTCCTACATAAGGCAGTGAAGGATCCACAACGCTGATTACAGCACAGTGCACTCCAGACATTGGACACTGACTCATCCTCTGCCAGTACATCTTATTTCTGACTCTAGAGCAGTATCTCTAGGTGATACTCTATCTATATGATGTCTTTTTCCTTCAATTGGTCAAGCTAGAGCTGTGCAGCTGGTTACAATAGAACAGAGCGCCTGAAAAAGGTACCAAAATTGAGTAATAATTCAGCTGCAATCACTAAGTCTGAACTGGAGCAAAAGCAGTTGACTTCTGAACGACAGACTGGTTGTGAAGAAAAGTTCAACATTTTTAAAAGCTGGCTACAGCGCAAGACCTGAACTGCTGTGTTATGGCAGCGTTCCCTATGGAGATGAGGGATGTGTTACTATTTGGCGATAGTTAGCCTTCGCATTTCTCACTGCCTCGCTCTACATCTGACCAGGCTTCCAGGCACCAGCACACAAGTTCTTCTTTTAATGTTTTAAGCAACTACAGCTTTTGTAAATGGCCTGCTCTTGCTGCCCCAGTGGTGCCACCTTCTCCCTCTTCTCTCTACCCAAAAGCTTTTCTTACAATTTAAGTCAGTGGTTTTATTTCCTCAGCTGCAAATCAGTTTTGTCCTACTTCCCCTGGATACTCTCTCCTCTCCTTAAAACTAACTTCTAATCCACAGAATATTACAAGATGTAGGACAGAGTAATTCAAACTAATTCATTAATTATCTGTTCTCTGCACAAGGGTTCCAAAAAGATAGGAATTCTGAAAATTCAGGTGAAAAATGGATTAAAGACTAGGATCTTTTAGAGAAGCAACAAATTGGGATCTCAAATATATATATTTTTTTTAATAGAAGGGGGAAAGCACTGACCCTTCAACTTAAGATTTGAAAAGCCATTTATTAATCTAGTATTGTCCCCAGTTCCTTATCATTTAAGTTTGTTATTCATATATCTAACAAAAGGAGCAACCCTGATTTTTAAAATACTTATGTGACAATTAGATATTAATACAAAAACAGACCACATTTGACAGTCTAATGGCACAGCAACCCACTTTGGTATATAAAATCTTCCCAAAAGACCCTGAAGAGGGTTTTTTCCAAAATAAAGCCTTACTGCAAAACTTTTCCTTGATGAAAAAATGCTTAATTACAGCAGTGTCTGGTAGTACAGCATACATGGAGGTGACAAAGCTTTGGGGTTTTTTATTTAAAAAAACCAAACAAAAACCCAAAACCAACACAGTGTCTGTCCTTAGCCCCCTTGACAAGGGAAAAGAAATTAAATGCCATATTCTTACCTCGTTGGGGAAATCAACTTTGCTGTCCTTCTGCTGGTTTAATGTGAAATCACCTGGCTCCACCACTAGTTTAAGCTAGCACATGGGACTGAAAGCAAGTCTCCAGCACTTATTTGTTCAAACTAACTTGCATCAAATTTGCTAAAGGAGTTTGCATAGCCGGACATCAACCGAGATGACACATGGTGAGGTTTGCAGGTGTTTCCAAAGGCAAGAAATACCTGCACTGGGTCCCCCCGAAGCAGGTGATGCTGCAGCAGTGGTGCAGGCATGGAGGAGAGTTCAAGAAGGACAAAGGTAGCTTCACATGCAAGGGAAGAACATTTTCCATGAGTTGGAAGGGGATTGTGTGGATCTTGATTCAGCAGATGAAGCTGTTGAATACTGCTTTACAGAGAACTGGACAGAGGCTGAATTGTTTTGGCTTTTATTCAGCTTGTCTCACCTTTCCAGCAGGATTGTCACCCTCTAAGTATGACTTTTCCTGCTTGGAGAATGGCCTTCTGAGGGCCTTTCTGGAGGTATCCCCCCCACCACTCTGGAATATCTGAAATTGTACAATGTGAAGCCAGCTTCCCTCCGCCAAAGTTCAGATTGGCTCCTATGTAGTGAGAGGAACTACACCAGATTTATGCCGTCAGTGACTTATACTGTAACTCAGAATCCAGGTGAGGGACTTATAAATACAGTACTGTAACGTAAGAGTTTATGACATACTCTGTGGGAGTTGTGTTTTTCATACTCATTTTCCTCTCAGATTTCCTAATTTTTTTACTGGTCCATCTTAGCTTATTAACCTAAAAGAGTCTTCTCTTGGGACAGCCTTCCCTAATTTAGCTTTCCCACTGTCCAGCTGACCCACTTGTAAAGCAGACGGACAATACAAAGGACATTTAGAGGAAACGGTATAGTGACTTGTGTGACCGACAGGTCAGTTCTTAATTCCTTACTAAAATAATTCATTGTAATTCTAAGTTATTGCTACAAACCTTCTTTTTCTGTACTTACTTTTTCTTCCTCCAAGTGTAACTCTCTTTAGAAAGACAAAGACTGTTGTCTCACCAGGTCTATAGTCTTTGACCCATACTTCATGCTCGTGCCCCTATATTTTAATCACTGTCTGTCTGACATCCCACTCTCCTTCTGCCAGCATAGTTGGAAGTCAGTGTTGCTAAAACACCTGAGATTATAAACACATTATTTAAAATTGTGTGAACATTAAATATAATTACTTTCTGTCAATCAAAACTTACACACAAGTAAAATAGCTATATTCCAGGCTGCTTTCTATTTGTCTTAAAATTTCTGGAGGACTCAAAGCAGTCAAAAATAGTCAGTCCAGCACTAATCATCTTTTTCAGGGCATTACCCTACATTTTGGCATTTCTTTACCAAAATGCCAAACATCTAAGACAGGCGTACCTCTTTACACTTATCCCATCCACATAGAAAACTGTAGATGACAAGGAGAATACTGCCCAAACCGCAAAGACCTTTTTTCTCCTCCCTATGCGGTGAAATTTAGAGCCTAATTTTTACTGTATTGAGAAACTTTCAAGAACACCTGCCCAACTATGGTTTAAGGGTGTCTGCCCTACTTTCTTTGTTCTCTGAATGCTAACTCCCCTTTGCACACAGTGTGAGCCACGCACATATCTGATATTTGGTGTTGTATTCTACTGAGTTCCAGCTATAGGCAGTCTGGCAGATTAAGTTCAAGCTTTGTGAACAGAAGAGAGATAATTCAGAGGCTTCTTATTACTTCTGATCTCTGAGCTGTGCAGGGATCACAGCTCCGGGATTGCATCTGTTCTTGAAATTTTCAAAACAAAACCAGCTTCTATGCATAACCTATTTTCATACTATTATGTAGCAAGACATTCCAGAATCATTTAAAAAAATATCTCCTAGAAGAACACCACAACCTTCAGGTGATTAAAATAACCACTCAAAAGATGAAATCACAGGATTTTTTCAATATATATTTCCTTGCAAGAACACACACACACACAAGTGGTAGCCTTCAGTTGAGAATTACAAGAGAAACCACACGGACTAGGGACAAGCTTAAAATACGGACTTTTTTGCAGATGCAATGCAGTTCATTCTGCAGTTGAACTGAGGTAGGAGGTGGATTTGCGTGTACCAATCTAATTATGACCTTGAAAGATCACTAAGAGACTAACATTCACAGTTTCCTTCCCCACCAGCAAAGCTCAAACATTCACTTACCAATGTATGAGCTTTATAATTTATTTTCTGAGTGTGCAATCTGCTACAATGCCAGAGGTATTTCCCTGGACTTTTCATATTTTTAAAGGTGATGTACTTGTACGAGAGCTTTGTACCATGAACACATGGGACTGAGTGCCCTTAGTCCAACTCCTGTATCTGTGTAGGAAATGGTATAAGCTTCTTCCTTTCTAGCATATAAGTATGCTTCATATCTGTCCCAAAGAGACTACTTCTACAGGTAAAAGGATATAGTAGCAATTCCAACTATAAATAGCGTTCGAGACATGAGACGAAAGAAATTAAGAGGTGTATAAATGAACCTTGCTATAACACTGACCTAGCTCCTTCTCTCCAATTAATTTAATTGAGAGTTTTGGTTTACTTAGCACTTTTCATCCATAGATCTAAAAGCACTTTATAAAGAAATGTAAATGTCAATATCCTCATTTTACAGATGAGGATAAAAGGGCACAGGGAACTTATATGAATCACCCCAGGTCAGCAAGTAGGTGGCAAAACCAGGAATAGAAACCAGTCTGCTTACTCTGTCTGCTGTGCCCCCATCCATCAGGAACTGTGAATTCCAGGTCATTTAACAAAGAGCTGTGGAAAATCCTCTACGAAACTCAGAGCTACCCCTTTTCCTATCGAGGTGCAAGCGTCCCATCTGTAGAAGTCTTCAATCTCAAACTAAACCTTAGAAAAAAGAGCTGTACAAAACGCCAAAGTTTGTACTTTTAAAAAAATGAAGAAACATTTTATCCAGCTAATATTATGAAAAAATTATATTTCACAATTTTTCCCCTCCAGAAAAAGTTATGTTTTACCACAGGCACATAGAATTATTTTTCAGGTAGCTCAACTAGCTACACCCAGCGTGTAGCTATTCAAAGAAACTTGATTTTGTCTCCCTGAAAGCAGATATTCTCAGTTTTAACTTATTTTCTCCCATGGCACAAATATTAGGAGGTGACCAAGTACGGAGAAAGACTAGAAAGTCTTCTGAAACACGAGGCCCTAATCAATGGAGTTGTTAATCTCAGAGCATCCACGTGTCCAGTTGGTGTTTATAGGAGCTGCTGAAATACCCTGTTTCAAGAGTTGCACTTACTCATCGTTTTTCACAGAATATATTGGAGTACTTCTGGACTATTTGAGGCTCAGTTAAAATACTTTACAAAGTTTCTCCATGCTCTGCTTTAGAGTGACACACAATGACAACCAATGATTTTCAAAAATCTCGATAGCCTGTTTTAGCTACAAAGATAAATAAAGGATAACATGATATGAAACAGAGCTTAATCTATCATACTGAGAGTCTCGGCCGCAGGATAAAGTGAATCTAAATTGATTCATCTGCAAATCCACAGTTGAGAGGCCAGTTTACAGAGAACTTGCGTTACTCCTGCAATGGCAAGCTGCATTTGATCATATTCCCGTGCAGATTCATGGGCTGAACCATCAACAACAGCTACGTTGTTAAGTCAAAGTCTGCATATCCCATTGCTGCCTTCCACATTGAGAGTTCATCCGAAAGACTAGAGACATTAAGGATATTTGAGACATTCAGTCAGTATTTTATGTCACCCAAGGCTGGAGGAAAGAAGCAAGAGAAATGGAGATCTGGAGAAACAATCACTTCTTTATATAAATATAACACCAAAATTGGAAAGCGAGCTGGACTTTCTGATACTAACAACATTCGCATACCATTTCCTTTGGAAGGACTCACTCTCCAACTGTGAGCAAGATAAAGGTTGTTTTACTAATCAGAGGCTTACAGCAATTTCCTTATGCATCTTTTCTGAAAGAGAAAGCTTGATGACCAGTTACCCTAAAACATTTGGCTTTTGAATCTGAAGTCTTGAAGGGCAGATTTTGCCATTCTTTTGCTGAGCTCTCTGTGAATAATACCTCTGTGATATTTCAAGACTTCAGTGTAGTGCATGACTCATGAATTCTGTAGTAAATAGGCCAGACTTGCAGCTCCAGGTATTTTTAACCTCCTAAGCAGAAAAAGGGAATATTTAGGATAAGAAATGAACATGAATTTAACAATAAAAATAGAAAGACCACTTGGTATACAGCACTTGGGTAACCCTCTGGGACAGAACTATACAGATTACCATATGTTCTTTTCCAAGCAATAGAAAAAAACCAAAGACAAAATATGCTTTATGAAATTCTTTACAGTGTGATAGCACTGATGCAAAGCTGTAGCTAAAATAAATACGATACCTTCCTTGTGGTACTCTAAGGCACTGGTGACCTATCAATTTCTCAATCTGAGCAAGAGAGAGCTAAAAGATGACAGGCCTTTCCCAGCAGAATGGTTGATATACAGCAAATAGCTACAGCTCTGTCCCTGACTATTAGTTGTGACTAATATAAAGTAAGCAGATGCTGAGAACACCTGGGGCTAGCTTTGAAACTGGGAGGTCTCATCTTACCCTCCTCCTAGTACATATGCTGGATAGGACAACAACTACCCACAAGAGGGTGATCTGGTGGTTAGACGTGGTCCTCACCAGCTCTTATTTTTCTGTGTTGATGCACCGTGCAGCAAGAAAACCAATCCGTCTCCATGAAATTCTCATTCCTGTGCGTTCCCTCTATACTGGGACCTCTGGCAAGACCAGGGTCTGAGCTGAAGCATGCAAAACCCCATAAAAAGCCTGGAGAGCAAAGGCTCTGCCTCACAACCTTGAGCAGAGAGCTGCAAATGGGGCCAGAGCTGGAAGGGGATGCAGAGGCACTAAGGTGGCAAAACTCCTCACAGGCACGTGGGACTGGCTTTCACACTGGATGTTTTCACTTATACTTTCAAGCTAAAATTTTCAGATGTCTATCAGATTCGAGTGCTTAACTCCCATTGAATTTGCTAGGTTTTGGGCAACTAACTCCCTCAGGCTCTTTCAAAAATCCCATCCGTAGTCATTTTCCTGTCCTTGTTCTCACTAATTAGCACGATGCTCCTGCGTGTGACTTTACAACACTGCAGAGGATTCTCTGGAATATGTGTGGGGGGTGAGGGGAGCTATCTTATTGAAATTTGATTCAAAAGAAGGAAAAAGAAAAACATTTCTATTCACATTAGGTTTTGTAAAACCATTTAGTGTTATGAAAAGCCTAATGTTTAAGCCTAAACTAAGTAGACAGTGATCCTTTAAGTCCCTGTCTTCCAGTACATTTCACCATTCTATTCTTTCAGGGAAAGTTAGGTTTGTTATTCTTTCACCTTCCCAAGTCCTTGATGGGTTATTTCTAGAGAATATTTAAATCCACAAAGTATTTTTGTCGGCAAAGATGTCTATAGAAATTTCTTCAAACTCCAGCATGTATTTACCCACTTCTCAGAAATTCTTCTTCTATTTTCTATTAATATTATTTCACTGGGAGCAGTCTCTGTTGAGAAATTTAGTTTAAGCTGCCTAGCAGTCTTAAAAGAGGAAGATCTATTAATTTAATCATTTATATGAATCATGTCTAAATGATCTCAGCAGAGAAAATGTGTTAGCCATTTAAATCCCATCATTACATATTATATAATAATTACCACTAATTCTAGTTTGGATGGGCCACAATATTGCTTTACATACCTAATATATTCAGAAGATCTACCTTACCAAGCTCAGTCTTTTTGTGACCTTTGAGTTTATGCTTGTCTCTTGATTATGAACATAGGACAGACTCTCCAAGAAATTAGGTATGCAAAACACATACACAGTACCACATCTATTTGGCATGCACAGCTACCACTTTTTTTTTTTTAATATCTCAAGTTCTTTTTGTCTCTGGAAGATATCGAGCATGCTATTGATAGTGTTGTAATCAAAATAATATTTATTTGTTAAGTATTCTCAGTATACTCAGTGCTGTACATGACACTAATTCACACTCTGTATCAAGCTGAGCTTACAGCATAAGATGGGGTTATTCACAGGAGACTACCGGGTGTAACTTCCACTGAATTTCCAAATCCCTTACCCTGAAAGGGCTGCTTATACATTGTGTGTGCAAGCAGAAAACCATGCACATATCAACTGTATGTACATTTTTGTCTACAGCTCAGAGTGATAGAATTTGCATGGATTTTTTCCAATGAAAAAAGGGAAAATATTAATTAGCCATAAGAGATCTCTGCACAGGTCTGAGCATAGGTTTCACTATATACTATTACAGAGCACTCATGCATGCAAGGCCCAGGGAGGGAATAAAAACTATACAGCAATAAATGAACAAGCTACCAAATCGTTCCTCTCTGGGGCAACCTTAGTAAAGGCCATCAACATACAATTCCTCGCTGGGAGCCAATCCATTTCCACATGAACATCACAATCCAACGTTACTCAGAAAGCCAAAAATGGGTCCAAACACTTTCCACGCACCGTTGACGTGAGATGAGTTCCAGAGTTAGAGCTCTGCACCTTGGGTCACAAATGGTGCTTCCAGTGAATGATTTTCAGAAGAAACACACGGTTCTGTGCACCCACTGGGAGCCCATTGCTCCAGTAGTGCTTACAGATGTGGGTATCTGGCTTTGCCCTTGAGAAAGGTTGAACTGTGTGTCTGCCATGCTAGAACAACATGAACAGCTTCATCCAGCATGGACATTCAGTTTAATCTTCTTCTTTTATTATTCTTTTTCACCAGCTCTGCATGAATGCATCTGCCAGCAACCTTTCCTCTACTCTATCAAAATTGCAACACAAGATACACCCCTGATTAATTAGAGAAGAGTGAAACTTCCAACTCTCGTATCCCAAGGGTCAAATTTATCCCTGGTGTAAGCCAGAACTCAGCAGCGAGACAAATTTGGCCCTAGGTGACTTTTTTCCCCCTAACTAACTCATTACACCGTCCCTTCTGTAGTTGATGAATTGAGCCCCTTGTGTTCTGTTTGTAACCATAATTAGTATTCATTTTGCAAGCTTAAAGTTCACCCTTGATACAGGGCTGAGCCTAATGTTAATCACTGCAGCGTCTTACCGCCTTTGACTCTGATCTGTCAGGTTTGCATTACTTGTCCCATACCTAATTTTTTGCCCTTACCAGCCAACTAGCACCTCGACATCACACTGTGTCAGAATTAGAAACTTTTGACAGATCTGTAATCATCTAGTTCTCATCAGCTCTATGCATGTTAGTCACTTCATTTCCACATTCTAACAGTTAATATGCCTTAATTTCTCTCACTTTGTGAATATTTAATTCCTCCCTTTTCAACATCATTTTTAGGTTGTGTGAATCATTTTCAAAGCCTTTGCTATTCTCCCTCCACTATCATCTGCATATTTTATGAAATGGCACAGTTGAATCTCTGAGGGCTCTTGATAAAAATGAAACTGGCAGGCTGCTCATTAGTTGTTTACCTGGAGCTGTGTGAATCCCCTAGAATGGTGCATTCCCATTTGGATTTGAATTAGGATATTCTGACACATAAGAACTGAAAACCTTTCCAAACTAAGTGTGATTCAGTCTTTTTTTTTTTTTTTTCTTTCCCCTCCCCTTCAACCCCAATTAATAGCTCTTCGAGGAAGTTTGCATTCTTTTGACCAATCTGCTAGTAGTACAGTGCCACATACACCAACATCTGAAACCACTGGATTGTTAAAAGGTGAGAGACAGAGGCTGTAGCCAATTAGCAACTCTAATGAGGGGAAAAAGTGTCCGATCAAGAATGCACAGAGGGCAGCATGACTAAAACGTGAACTTCTCGGGCTTCCAGAGTCAAACCTAGTTGCTGGGACCAGGGCTGTGGCTTATTTAAGCATGTATTTTAATGGGCAAGTAATCAAAAAATTTACCAGAAAATCATGGATTATCAACAGAAGAATTCAGTGGGTTATCGATTCCATCCCCGACACAGAACATTTTTTCCCTACTGCATCGATATCTCTCTCATTCAGAAGCTGGGTGCATGCTGTTTGCGTACCTGCGTGCAGTTCTCCATGTCATGTCTACAATAAACCATATCTCTACTTTCCAATAGGTTTAGTTTTTGACATCCACAGATTTACATTTAGCTTGATTTATTTTTATGCTGATATCATGCTCTTACTTTTCATAGATTTTACTTAAAAGCAGTAATGCTATCTCTCTATGCATTAAATTTTTTATGAATTTTGGCCTCTGTTGACTTCATAAGTAAATAGGGAATTGGGGCCATTACAAATAAGGGTAAGAGAAGCTTTCCAGCTGTAGAAGCTGCATCTGTATTGGTACTTGGGTCATACAGGTGTTTTGGTGAAAGAAAAAGCATAAATGAGAAATAGAAAGTACTTGTTTTTGATAGGAACCATCTTTCTATTTTATCCTCATGTCCCACATAATACTTCTTAGCCTTAACAAATTTCTTAAAACTTTGTACACTAAAACTACGAATAACCAAGAGCAGAGTTCATAATTAAAATTCCACAGAGTTTCTGGCCATCTGATGTTACATATTTTATTCCCTGAAAACGAGCAGCCAAGAACAATCGGGAGCTCACTTCTCTAGTCCCTAAAACTACCTCCTTAGTACCAACTGAGAGAATAGGTGAGAAACAGTTTACTGGCATAGCATATTTTGTTTGATGCTAGCTCTCAATCTAATCATGTGTCTCATACAATTTGTTGTACTTGTTAAAATCCCAGCTTTAAGAAACCCCTGAATATTTAAAAATCTAATGATGAAAACTGATATTTTTATATAGCCTTGGCCAGAGCAAGAGTGGATTTAAGTATGCTTTGTTTATTGTAAAGATTCAGAAATTAGATATATATATTAAAAATAATTTTCTACAGTCTCATGAAGCTTGGTGGCCTTATGGCTGGGTTTTTAATTCTTGGGTTTGACAGTATTGCATTCTTTTGTTATTTACACTTCAGATCTACTACTTTTTAATTGGACTTGAACATGCCTACGAACTGAACTTAGTCTCCAAGGGTTTGCATAATATTAGCCAAGACATGGGGAAAATCAAGTTGTCACTACAACTCAAAACTATCAGATATTGCAAGTAGTTAAAACCAACAATAGCCATAAAGATGCTCACGCAACATCACATAACTAAACACAATAAGCAGCAGGTTTGGTAGAGTGACATTTTAACTCAATTTTCAAAGATTCTTTCCCTACCCCCACTACAAGGTAAATATTTAACATTTATCACTTTCTGCATTTTAATATTTTTCTATCTTATTAAATATTGGTTGGATTCAGAAATACTTTTATCCTACCGACTAGAAGCATACATATCATTTAGGTATATGTGCATCACTCATTCTCAGTGATGTCAGCCTTTCAAAAATCTTAAAGATCTCAACCTGCAATGTGATTATGTTCCAAAAAGGTTCTCACTGTTACAATTGCACACAAAAGAACTACAATTATTTTGTTAGATGCTAGTGTGAGTTAAATTAACTTGTGACTTCAGTCTCGCAATACTAGCCAGTGTGGTTACCTTAACACAAGGAACATTAATGAATTCACTTGTAGTAAAGTGTTGATACATATGAGCACACACTTCTTAAAAATTGTTCTCTATTTGATGAAGACAATTCTCATATCTCTTACTACTATACCACTGCACGTTCCAGGCAAAGCGAAGGACTTCTTCGGGAAATGACAATTTAAAGCAAGAGTTCAGTTGTACATGGAACCCTTGATCTGTTCTTGCTCTCGATGGAAGTCATCTGCAACCACCTTATGCTGCTTATCTGTGCTGACCAGAACACCATATGGACCAAACAGATCTCTACCAACCCAAAGCCATATAAATAAGATGAAATGCTGTTTTTCTTAGAATCGAGTATTCCTCTGCACGGTGACTGTGTAATAGGTAGTGCTCACGGGGAAGTACAAGTGACAACATAGTTACTCTATCAGAAAACCAGAACACAACAGGGGCTGCGTATGAAATTGGGGGTGGGGATGGTGTAAGAACACATTACTCTGGGAACGAAGACAGGACAAGGGACTGGAAACACAGGGAACACCAAACCGTTTGATGCAAGCAACTGAAAGACCTGCCCAGAAAGGCAAACTCCGTCTGTAGAGATACTGCTCTTTTCTGACGTAGTTGTCCACTTTTTCTAGAATTCTTTTCAAAAGAAAAGCTTTCCAGTTTGGCTTGGTACAATACAGAGTCATGGTTTGTGCTTCTCTACTCTCCCTACCCCTCCTCCCGCATGTTAAACAGACCAGAGACCTGACATTTTATGTTGTTTGTTTGAAATGATAAACTTAATCATGAGTGAAATGTTAGGAAGTGACAGCACTGGCCACAGTAAGGTCATTTCTCGTTTCAGCCAAGTACAATACAGTTTTCCCCTTAATTGCATTGCCAGTCCTTGCCACAGGAGGACCCAGGCATTTGCAAGTGGGGAACTGAATCTGTCTTTGTGATAATTAAACCATGGACCTCTGTAAAGACTGCCAAATCTGCCATATGGTAGTTTTATGACCTAGACTGCTGTTATCTCTTGAGAAAGCTAACATCCTAATCTCATTTTAGTTATCTGTGATCAGAACCCGTATTTCTAGAGGGCAAAATGCAGGAGTACTGCTTGTCACAGAGCATCCTAAAGCAACGAAATTTTTTTCAGTGGTTCACATTAATAAAATGAAGAGAGAACTCATTATTGACATACTGGAATTAAAACAGAAGTCAAGGAGCTAAACCCAAATAACCCGTGGGTTACCTGCACATAGATTGTAACATCTCACTGTGAAAAATTCCTGGGACTCGACTTAGGATAGATGAGCACTCTGATAAGTAATTAAAACATTCATTGCAGGAAGGTTGTGAAAAGGCCACTGAATTTTTCCAATGCAAACACATTATTTTAAAACACAAACACAAGAGGCTGGTGCCTTTGGAAGATATCATTTATCACAGCCACACTGCTTTAAGAGCATCCTCGTGAGCTGTCTGAGAGTTGGGCAAGTGTTTTACAGGAACAGAAAGCCAGATTGTAAGATGCCCGGTACGAAGAATGAACGGATCAGAACTCGTGCTGGATAATGCTTTATGCCTGGCCCTCCTAATACTTCTATTATTTCAATAAATCAACACTAATTTGTCTTCAGATCTGCAATACATCCATATGAGCACTTGCACTGTGGCTCAGAAACACGTTGCCCTTTAGAACTGAAATACAAACGCTTACCAGCTGTGGTCACCTTCTTACATATCTTTTGGGGCCGGATCATTTCATAACCAAGAGAATGCATCTGTTCCTTTCAGCAAGGTTATGTCTTCAGAAGTGCACTGAAAGCATAAGAAACAGGTGGCATATTTTTCATCTCACTGGTAGCAAGCAAACACACAGGCTATATTCTTTGATGGCTAAGAGAGCCTTAAATACAGGTATCTTTAGTACTTGAAATTGCTATTTGAAGATGATGCTTGTTAGATGTTTTGGGATGGGATATTTCTTTGCAAAGACAGACCTAATGGCTACTCAGGTCTACACTCAGTTCTCCAGGCCAATGACCTTCATCACATTTATCTGCTAGACAGACACTCTTATCGAGAAATTACATAGGTCTGTTTTTACAGAAATATTCTGGTTATATGATCTAGATAATGTAGCCTGCTATAAATCACCCTGGTTGTCCCTTGATATTTTGAAAACTGATGAGACTGCCGATTCTTGCTTCTTACTTTGTATGCAAATGATGAATTATAGATGGGAAATAGGAAAAAGAAGGTTTTACTCATTTGCTGGATTGAAACAGACTGGATTAGTGAGCGAGCAGTAGTACCCTTGGACTATTTATTGTGACATTGCTTAGAAAAATTCAAACCCCAAAGCCTTCAAATCACTGGGGACATTGTTAGCCTTCTGCAGGAATTATTAAAATGTACAGAAATGTATGAGCATCACTTTATAATAATTAATCAGGGGCTGTTGATTAATAAAGCTCATTTTTTAGTCCCGATGATTCAGGGTATTATCCAAAGGACAGTGTCCTTGTCATATTGATTAAGAAACCAGACTTTGCCGTGGAAGAAAGTGTAAGAACAGTCGCACTTCTTCCTTTCCCCCTCCCCCCTATAAAATAAATATTGAATGAGAATATTAACTCGTTAACCTTGACAACAATTTGTAATTTTCATAAGGAGGAAAACTCGCATATTCAGCAAATAAATTGCTGCAGGGATTTCAGGGAAACAAATTGGAGAGAATGAAGAATGCTACCATATGAATTCTGTCGTTTTTATGGGCTGCGATGATAAATTTGTTTGGTTATGTCCCTCAATTAAGGCCACAAATACTGTAAAGCGTCAGAAGCAAGTTAACTGGTAGAGCTGGTACAGAGAAGTCTGGGTGACAATCTAAGGTCATTCAGGAAGTTAAGTTTTCTTTCTTCTTTTAGATCTAGCTCAGATCTGGAGCAAACATCTTAACCGAATTACAGAGTGCATCCTCTGTACAGCATATTAATCCCCTTAAAGCCTTTGTTAAAAGATAACTCCATTTATTAGGTATTGCATGAGAAAATCTTTATGTGGAATTAACAGCACCAGTCACAGGTTTTACAGGGTTATCTAATTATTGTGAACTCAGTTTAACCAGGAATGCAGGTAAAATAAATAATTTGTAAGCTGTTTACCTCTGCAGTTGGTGAGCACTGTTTTTTAACCCCCTATAAAAATGTTATGCTTTGAAACTCGAGCTGGATTGCTGTTTTAATGATTACAGGAAAAATGGACACTCTTTGCTCCTTCATGTATTTCCAGCTGTAAAAACCTTATTTGTTCAGATCATTGACTAAGTCAGCAAGCCAGCAAACCACATTTAAGCACGTGCCTAGTTTTAAGCTTGTTTTGCCTCGACTGACATCAAGTAATACTACACATGCTTAAAATTAAGCATATGCTCAACTGCTTTGTTGGATTACAGCCTAAATGATCTATTAATCCAATTGCATGGTTTCCTCTGATCACTGCCGTCTTGAAATTCTTACTGTACAATAGATTTAATATAAATGCATTATGTTTGTCAGGCATGCCACTAGATTTGCATGCTGTCCTTGTCTGCTTGGGCATATTATCATCCATAGAAGAATATTAAAGATTTAATATGATTTTTAAAAATTTAATTTTAGCGACTTTTTGAAGGGTATGAATGGACTGTATCTTGTTTGGGAAAGTAAAAGGAAAAATTAAATAAAAGTGTTGAATACTTTAAAGGTCCTGATAGGGAACACTAGGCAAATGAGAAAATGCCCACGGAAACTAGCAGCCTTGGAACAGAAAGGCAAGACAACACACACGGTGTTTGGTGTGCCACGAGTTACTTTTACAGCAACAATAACTGGTGTCTGATTTTCTGATTTTACTGTACTCATTCTGCAAGGACTCCAGGACAGAGAAATGCTGTCTCCCTATCTCATATGTAGGAAGTTTAGGCACAGGGAAACCGGCTGCCAGGCTATTAAAGGTATGTAAGTGAATTCCCATTCATTTCAACACATGAATGCATATGAGGTGGCCAGGCATTTCAGTGAAGGGGACTATTGAAATCACAGCACACGTGCTGCTATTTTGCCTTTCCAATCTGCACCTTTTGATGGTTGTTTTTCCTTGGTATCCTCGTGCATTTTAATGATACTAAGAGTCATTTTACGTACACTTTTAAAAAAGCCTCACAAATGCAGCCTGAAGTAACTCGTCCCCCATCTCACAGGAGATCTCAGCTCCCTGTGAAGGAACTGGTCGAAGTCCGATGCACTATGTCACCCACCTTCTTGCACCTGGCCAGCCCTGATCCTTCCAAGTGAAATCCTGGCCATCTTGCAGCAACGGTGGCAGTTTGACCGCTCATAGCAACCAGAGCAAGTTTTCAGCCCTATTCAGCTACACATGCTGTGCTGCTTTAGCTGAAGTGCAGAACAAAAATTTGTGCAACCCTGATAAGATGTTATTAATATGAAGTGATGGGGTACATGCTCAGAGATGCAGTTATTCACTCATGATGCATTATAGAGGATAATAGCAATAACGACTTTTGCTAAGCCTTTTTTGTTCTCAAAGTGCTAAAAGCAAAAAATAAATAAATAAAAATAAGAAAATCCCTGCATTTCTATTACTGGTGGCACTGGAATATAATCAGGCAGTACCTGCAGGATAGATCAAAAGATTAAATTAAGTTGGGATTTGAATCCCCACTAAACAAAGAATCAAACAGAGATTACGTTTTTCTGGACTCTAGTCTCAGAATAGCTTTCAAGGGCCTCCCTTACAAACATAATATCATTATTTGCTTTGACCACTGGTACGTTAAAGAAAATATGGAAGAGGGGGTGGAAGGGGGAGTAGTCAGGCAAGCAACAATATGGAGAGCAGTATGGGGCATGCTAATTTTTATTCATTGCCTGGCCTCCTGCCTGCTTCTCCCGAGTCTATTCAAGTCCTAGCCTTGGGTTCTGACTCTTGACCGATATCTGTCAGCATGCTCTGTATCCTGCCTTCTGCTGCTACTTTTGTTCAGGCTGATATTTTACCTTGCTTTTTGCAGGAGACCGATACCTGCTGTCCCTCCACCCACACTGCCTCTCACGAAGCTATTTATTCCTTCTCCACAAAAGCACAATCGCCAAAACCCTCTAGTTTTGGAGAGAGGTCATTCAAATACAAGCGAGATTAATCTTAGTCACAGAATAATATTCTGTTTAGAGGCATGAGAATCACTGTACTGGCTCTGACCCACGGGCTGTCCAGTCCTCAATTCCTCCCCTGCCAGCAACCGAAGAAAGGTGAAAGAAACCCCAAAACTTACAAATAATTTAAGCCTCCCTGCCCACAAGATGCCACCCTGAATTTTAACAAAGGTAGATTTACCCTTAAATATTCTCTTCCTCCTTCTTCCCATATTCCGTTCATTAGAATCGACTACATTAACTCTTAAGTATTCATAATTTACACACAATCACAAAAATGCTGTTTGAATCTTGCTGCTGCTGACCTCAGTTGCATCATATTAGCAACGTATTCCACCATCAAATTACAGGCTGTATTTCCTCTAATTTTTCATAGCGCACGATAAATATTTTCAGATCAGTCTGCACAGCCCACTCCAGTGTGGCCAAAGACTGTTTTAGTGATGTTCATCTCTCAAGTTTGAGAAGAGTATATGGGAGATTCTTTAATGCGGAGTCTTCTGATAGCAGCAGCCTCAGATTTCAAGTATTTCACAGCTTTTGGATGATAAAAAAATCCCAGCATGAAAAAAAGGAATGAGAAGTATCTCTAAACCTTCTTGAAAGTGGAAGTGACAACAGGCTTACAAGAGTGCATTTGCCAAATCTTTAGCCTTGGAAAATGATGTATTTGAATTTCCAAGGTTTAGTATGTACTGTTATTTTAAAAACTGATTCAGTTTGTTTAGACCCCAGAGCTGCAACTCCATCTTGAGAACATACCGATGTGTACACAAAGCTTCGCTGCTCTTTTCATCAAGAAAGAAAACTGTTTCTGCCAGTTTTTTTGCACCCGTTTTACATATTCCCTCAGCTCTGTCTCTGTGCAGAGACCACAGACCCAATTGCGGGAAGGGAGCGTGTCAATGACCCATTAGAAACCTGACATGACATTTATGTGCACATTTACCAGGGTTGCTCTCACAAGCACAATAATTACACACACAAATGAGGTTTGAAATTGCCCTTTTATGAAAATTCAAACCTTGATATTTAACTATTTAATAAGAACCTATCTTGCATCTGATTTGCAAATCAGATGTTTGTGTTAAAGGCTGGATTTTTCAGAGGGAGGAGGTCTGGCACTGGTATGCGTTTTCTGTGTCTATTCTGAGTGCGTTATGGAGCATGCATATATGAATTTGGCTTTTTTTGGTGAAAATATTTGTTTCATCTCTTTACGTGTGAGTGTTTGCACACGACCGCCAGAATACCTGGACACAGAAAACAGGCACAGAGGTGCATGTATAAACTTGAATCTCAGAACTTCCTAAACACCTTAAAAACATGTCTCCCAAATTTATCCGTGGGTGATTATAAACACCTTCACACCAGAACACTGCACCATACTGTAATGGGCCTCTGTCAAAGCAGTCCCAGCCTATTGCTACACATACAGATATTCTTTAAAAATATTCAATAGAATTTTACCAAAGTTATGTGGTATATTGAACCCATATACTATATGCAGTATATTTTTTTTTTAATTATATTATTTTATGGTTAACTCAAAACATGGGGGCTGCTTTCAAGGGAAATTTTTTTTCCTGATTTTATAGGCACAGAGTTAAACACTGACTACCTTGGAAGTTTTACCTATAGATTATTTTCCTACTTGCTGTTTTTTCTGTAATTCAAGACAGCTGCTACTTTGGAGATTCTGATATAAGTGAAGTGCCAGATTTGGGAAAAGAAGATAAGGAAATTTCTCTTCCTAATCTTTATACTACATCAACAACACTCAGCAGTTCTGTGTCAGCTTGCAACTGAAGATCTCCAAATACTTCATAAGACGCTAAGTCACAAAACACTGTATATCAGGCAGTTAATCACTGTACCTACTGTACCAGTGGGAAAACAGAAGCACAGAGCGTTCAACTGATTTGCCCAGAGCCACATGTCAAGTTTGTGGCAGAACTTGGAAGTAGTACTGAGATCACCTGGCTCTCAGTCTTGAGCTTTAATAGCAAGACCATCTGTGCTCCTAGACACTATGACAATACAAATACTTAATTCTGCTGAAGAGTTTTAATGCGTTGTACATGCATACAAATGTACGTCCAGACCAATGGAGCACGTCGTACCTGTCGCATCACCATGCCCTGGGAGGGGGTGCAAGTCTAGTGGACAACCACTCGCCACTGATGAAAGAAGCCAGCACTCTGGCTCCGGGAACTAGGGTTTTTAGGGGAAAAAAACAAAAAGTCCCCTCTCCCACTCCCAACCAGCCTATCCTTCCATATTTTCCTCCAAGCATCAGAAGAGGGAAGCAGGGTGCTCAACCAAACTTCCTAGAAAAAGGGTATGTGTGGAGCAGCTGTACTGAAGACTACTCCTACAGAAGATTAAACCATTGAAGCAGAATCATTTTTGTCTCAACATTTACTACAAAAACACCTTTGAAATTTCTGCTCTTTCTATAAAGTATTCTAATCTGATATCCAGTAGCAGATTTTGTTCATGCCAAGTACTCTGTTGCTATGAAAACTCACCAGTTATCTTAACATTACTTTAGACTCCAAGTAAAAATAAAGGCTGAGAAACAGTGCAATGAGAACATCATCTAAACCAAAACTAGATTTTTTTAATAGGAAAAGAAATAGTTTATTGCTGTTACATTTTCACCGATTTGCAGCTATCGTGCAAGATGCGAGAAACACTAAGGGATTAACTAAGTTTACTCACAGGAAGCCATAATTTTTCAAGAGTTTTCTCCAGTAAATTTCCCCAAATATCCAGGCTAAGTTTCAATCCACTAATTCACTTCTCCAAATCCTGTATTTTGATCAGCTTTATAGGGCAATACACCGTAAATGCACATCGAGTGACTATTTTTATGAATAAACTAGAGCATCTTGAACAGCAGGATCCCAAAGATCCATGCAGATCAAATTTCAGAGGCAGGAGCTGATTTTATTTCAGCCACCACCCATGTTCTCTGATAATTAAATTTTTCTTTCAAAAAACTCTGTACCAAAGTAGCAATTGGTCAAGACATGAGGAGGCCTAAAATAAACAAAAAAATTAATTTCAAACGGTGAAACAGAGCATGAGCTAAATTCTCACCACTCATCTCCAGCAATTCACATCAGGCCCAGTTTTCATAGGAAGTTATTTAAAAGGGCAGCTGTATTGCATCCTGATTCTATCACTGGTACTGATTTTAGTAAATGTCACTTACTTTAAAAGAAAGTTTGCACACTCAGACCCTATTCTCCTCCCACCTTTTCTCCTCTGAGCTGCCATTACACTTAGTTCTCCTGTGGATTTTGTTAATAGTTTATAAACAGTGATTACACATAGTCACTCAATAACCACAAATTGACCAACCCGAGTCAATACATTTTCTCTGCAGAGGCTTCCCCGACTGCACAGTTTACAGAAATGCACAGGTCAATTTTTAAAATAGAGAGAGGATATAATTTTTAATGTCAGTAGCCAGCTTTAGGATTTTCTAGCCTGACTATAAACACAAAGAGTAAATTTTTGAAGACTTACAAGCTTTTGGGGGGAAAAAAAAGCTAAAGTGAACTTAAAGGCTGTAATTAGCCACTGCTATTAGTGTGTTATAATATTTTTAAATAATCTTGAATGTTAGGCATTGGTCAAGTGTATTAAGGGAAAGTCCCGTTTCCGAAGCGTGTATTGTTTTAGTCTTGACTGGCTGCCTTATCCCACAGGCAAGAACTGAAATTCAGAGGGATGAAATGACCCCCCCACGCTCACCAGCGAGCTTGCAGAAGGGGAATTGGCCCTCGTGGCACAGCCCCGTGACTTCCCTGGAGCCCTCCTCAGAGCTACAGCCCCAGAACAGAGCAGAGCTCCTAGGCAAGTAGCGGTCCCATAAGCAGCGTTAACGCAGCCTGCACGCCAGCACGGGGTAGCGCTGCTACGGAGGGGACGAGAGGTCGGTTACCACGGCCCCTGCAGCGCTGCCCCCCTTGCTTTTGAATCCCTATGGAAAAGCTCCCCAGAACAGCTAGCCCCTCGGCTCTCCCATCTTTAGACTTGTCTAAAGTCTTTAGTCATCTTTAGACTGACTGTTTCTGGGAGGTGGGCACATGGTATCTTACCTTTCATTCAAAACTGCGTAAATGACTCCTTTTGCAAACCAGATTGTTAGCTAATTTGCACACCTACCCAAAACAGGTGCTCACCACGTACAAGGCACAACCGAGTGCACGTTTCACTTGTGCGAGCTTGTCCTTTGTTTCTATTCTGTGTTTTTATCGGAGGCAAATGACTGCACGTGCAGCAGCAAGCTGCTTCACCTGGACTGACTACTGCACATCGAGCACCATTCAATCCCAGCAAGGAAAATTAAACCCCTGGATGTGGCTGGCCTCGGTGGTGTTCAAGTCAACCACGCTGTTCTAAAGCTCGCTCTTGGGCTTGGCGGAGCCCACCGGGCCCTGCTGCGGAGCCCGGCTCCCATCCGCCCAGAGCAGAGCAGCCAGCGTGCAGAGGGAGCTCAGGGTTGATGTCCCAGGTGTTTATCACATTTTAACATATATAACACATATAACATATCCCAAGATGTTTATCACAATCTAAGTGGGGAAAAGGCCACTAACAGCATTCTGCACCATGGCGGCCCCGCTCTTCACTCCAAAGCAAAGGCTAAAGTACAAGCATGAATCCTACCAGGTTTTGTACAGGAGGAGGAAAATTCTCTATCGGTTAATCCCTTCTTATCGACCACCCCTCTCAGAATAAAAACAGGAGTGAAAACTCTCAGCAATGAATACTCGACTGTCTTATATAACTGGCCTACCTTCCACAGGAATTAAGGAAATGAACCATGATATTTTCTAAAGAGGCAGAATTTATTTGTTTTGAAAAGGTACATGTATATCAAACCCAAAATTTGGAAAAAACAGGAAGGCAAAGCATCCATCCTTAAGCATTCTCTCACGGGGGGGGGGGGGGGGGGGGGGGGGGGGGTAGGGGTGGAATATCTTCAATGCTTCAATGCTGTATTTCCACAGAGGTAATCGAGTTGAAAAATAAAATGCATAAAGCAAGCTTCCTACCTCAGAAAAATATCCACCTTTGATTATCATGGCTACATAGGAGGGCCAATCTTGGACATTGCTGAGCCTTCCTAAGAGACGCTGAGTGCCTTCACGTACAGCAGCTCAGCCCTTACAGGAGCAGGCTGTAAACAAGCACCATGTCTTTTTACAAACACAGGAAGGAAGCGTATTTCGGAAATTAGCAAGCTCACACTCCCTGCAGTCATAAACAATCATTTTCCACAGTACGATAAAGAGATACCAGGATTATTCTCCGTGATTAAGCCATTGACAGGCTGGCATCCTTGCAACAAGCATCATGCCAGGATTTATTAGTAAATTGGGCCTACAAAGTTCTCTAACCTGAAGTTGTACTGGCTCAGCAATTTCTTCAAATGATTTGATAAAAATGTTTTCAGTGTGTCATGCATACAGGTACACATCGCAATAATTACCATAATATTATAAAACACAAAGGAAGAAAAGTGCAGTAATTTGCACTGATTATTAAGCGAAAATAGGAAACTTTAATTATTAATTTTTGAAATCACTGAAAGGAGAAAATAGCATACCTTCCATGTGCAGACACTGAAATTAGATTAGCTTGACAAGCCCATTTCAGAAGGAACAGGAATTCTTCAGTGCATTTATTTAATAGACCTTGAACATGTTATGAAGCAACTCTTTATTACAGCATCCTAAAAATGTGAGTGAAAGGATTTTAAATCCCACATCTTGGTGCTGCTTTTAGATTAATACAAAACATTGAAAGAATCCGAATAGTGACAGCTTGCTATTCAAAAGCACCCTTTAACAGGATCAAGAACAGAGTAAAGGGGACTAACTATACGCACACCTTGTAGCGGCAAATTTTTTGCCATGCCACAGTTGTGTTGACCATCTAGGGGAACCTTCTGTGCTCATCACATCTCTCCCACGACCAGGCAATCCAGGAGCAGCTGTACACCCAAATCCATTAGCCATCTGGTCAAAAATATTCAAATGCACCCATTTATATGTGTGCAGAAACCCCAGATGAAAGTCTGATCCCAAATGCATTGACATCAGTGGACATTCTCCTGAGAATCTGCTTGGCTATGGTCAAGAATCCACTTGCCTGTACAAAGACTGACTTGTATCAAAGCACAATTACATCCGCTCCCGAGGATTCTTTAAAGACTTGAAGTTTTTCCAGCAGCAGAGTAATCTACATTGACTCTGTAAAGTTTCACTGTCATATTCTTAAAGATCATGCTCCACTTCCGTATCACTCATAAGCAGACTTTCAGTAAGACAGCAAAACAGGTAAACAAGTAAAACGTCTTGTAACATCCTATTAGATTATTCCTCTCAAAGCTCACATATTAAGGCCCCAAACATTCACTGAGAACTTGCAGAAGGGATGGATTTGGCCAGCCATGCTGAAGTAGCTTTAGCCACTAAGCTTCACAGAAAATACCATATAAATATATAATTCAGAAGACAAACATCTTGAAGGCTGTTCTGTTTTCAAACATCGTCCAGGAAAAAAAAAAAATACGAGTAGGGTTGATAAACCAACTTTGTACCTAACCGAATGAGTTCAATGGAGCATTAATGACTAGATGAAGCAATCATTATGCATGAGCCTGAGCATCTGTGACCCTGAGGTTCTAGGTTTATCAACCTGAGCCTGACACTCAATCATTTCTCTAAGTAGATTTATTACACAGTCCTTCTAAATGGATTCTAAAACAATCCATTGCCTCTTCTTTTTAAAGATTTCCACATTCACAGGCAGAAGATGCCACAGATAAAATTATCAGCAAGAAGCCACTTCGTAACCGCACCTGCTTTGATTGCATCTTGTCTGAAAGTGAACTCCCTTCCCCCAGTCGCTACGCTGCCTGCATCAGTGTCAGATTTCTAAAATGATATTGTCTGATGAGGAGCAACCAAGAACATTTACATTGCTTCATGTGACTGTTTCTGTTGTTGAGCCAGTGACCCCTGCTGTGACAAATATGTATATTACTCACACATTGACACATTGGACCTTTTTTCTACCAATCTCCTCCTTCATAAATGCACCTGACTTAAGAGTCTCCAAGATCTACACCCTTTCCTGATAAGTCCCATTCTCACTAGATTTTGAGACTGAGAACTCTTTTCATCCTTCCCTTAAATCACCAGAACATGCCACTTCGACCAGGGATAAAAGCCTTTAGCCTAGCTGAAGCTGCTTGCATGTGCAGCACTACAGAAGGACGCATTAAAAAAAATAGCACTGCAGTATCTTTAAAGTCCACACAGAAGTACCTGGAGCTAGGGTCTCAACTTCTATAGATCAGCTTTGTTCCATCAGCTTTACTCACTTGGATGTGACCTTTTGATTTTAAAGTGTTAATAGCAACTGCCTGCTTTTCAGAAACTCCTTTTTCCCAGGCAACTCACAATATAATTTTTTAAAGTGGGAAAATAGTTTTATAGCATTTAATGTAAACACTGGCAGTTTTGTTGAAGGAAAGGGTGTCACAGAATAGCCAAAATATGGAATGAAGTCAACTGTATTCTTATAGATGGACTTGATGAGAAGGGAACTGAAACAAGGAAAAGTGGGAAGCTGCAGTGATCCAGGTTTCAGCTGCCTAGGTCACAGTCAAGGATTTTACTAGCAGGGATAGAAATGATAAATGAAACTGGGGGGGTTGTTTTTAAGGAACAATCAGGAAAGATGGAAAGGTATTGAAATTTGGCTAATGAAGCAGAAGAATCTGCAGAGGCTGTAAGAGTAGAACCAAAAAGGATAGGACTTCTTTTGTAGTTTTTTTCCTTCCTCTTTTCATTAGGCTGACTTTTTTTAGACTGAGCAAATATTGTGTTATATATCTCTGTCTCATTGTCTTCTGTCACCTGAGTAACACCTCTTTTACTGCTGCCAAAATGGCTACTCCAATGCTAGGTCAGACCAATTATTTCTTAAATGGTTTGTATTCACCTGCACTTCAAATGTGTGGCTTTGAGAAACAAAATAACAGCACCTCATTCTCAGTCTGCTCCAAAGATCCATTATGCTAGCAACACATCAGTCTGCTCAATTAAAGAGCCAACGACTACAAAGCGACTGTATATCATTTGTATTACCTTTCTAGAGTCGACACTTTATTCACAAATATCTGACTCCAAGAGGTCCTTTTCTGCTTAGCTATGTGCTTTATCCTAGCTTGCATTTATGTTTAAAAAAAAATCAGCAGTGTGCTTTAAGCAAAGATTTCTGTGTCCTGCGTACAGCTATAGTTATTTCTTTCCTGCAAGAGAATTTTGCCATTCTTTGCAGCCTACTTCAAACTGGTTTGTTAGAGGCTTTCCAAGTCCCATGAAATAACAGTCTGAAGGCATACTTTCAAAATATTAGAGATCCAACATTTAAACTAATACTACTGTTTTACCAATAAACTTAATTCTTACTCAGTTTTGAACTGTGTACACATTAAATAATCTGAATGAGTTTGTTATACGTTCTTAAGCTAACTATGTTCACTTTTTGTTGAGCACTATTCCAGGGTTCAAGGAGATAGACAGCATTTCTCAGTAGTCCACTGCTCCTCTAAGTTAAGACAGACATTCGTTTCAGTCTAGGTATATAGCCAGCCTGGCTATATTCCATCAATATCTACCAATCCACCTTTCAAACATGCCTGCTCCTCTCCCTCTTCCCCCACATCTACTGCAGTAGCTTGGAGCTGTCAGGTGAATTTCTCTCATCTTACCCAGTCCTAGTATTGATACATCTCGATATAATAGCAGCCTTCCAGCACCCAAAGAAGAGGTCGCAGAAAAGATGGACCCAGGCTCTTTGCTGAGGTGTACACTATGAGAACAAGAAACAGACTGAAACAGAGGATTTTCTGTATGGATACAAAGATAACTTTTTTCCTCTGTGAGGGTAATTAAGCACTGAAATGGGCTGTCCAGAGAGGTCACGGCATCTCCGTCCCTGGAGGTTTTCAAGACCCAACTGAGAGGAGCCCTGAGCACCCTGGTCTGAACTCAGTGTTTCCCCCGCTCTGAGCAGGAGTTTGGATGAGAGACCTCCCGAGGTCCCCTCCAACCTGAATGATTCTGTGATAAGCAGCAGCAATCATAAAATAAAGCCAGCTATTCCAGCATCAGAGGTCTTTCTCACAGAAGCTTATTATGACTGCCAGAAAACTTCAGGCAGTTCCTTGCTGAGCTAATTTAAAATAACAAGACAGAGCCCTGAAATATGAGGTCTTATTCTCCACTCTTCCAGACTTCCATAGTAACTCGCTTGTATGACAAGTTTGTATAAAATGCTACAAGAACAGAATTCTCTACCTACTTATATTAGGAGCAGAGCCACACATCCATTTGCCATTCACAGGGCCAAATAGCTCTAATCCGTTTTTCTCCTTTACAGAGCCACGTAAGCCACATGTGCCTATGAAAGGGCAGGATCAGCCCTATGGATGATATAGAATAGTAAAAACCTTCGGCCCTGCAGCAGAGCAGTGACACAGGTGTTCCAAAGCCTTTAGGACAGCCCAGGTTGACTTCTTTTCAAGATCTCATGAGGAGGTAAGCTCATCTCAAGAAAGTGTAAATTCTGCCTAGTGCAAAGAAAAATTACTTTGAATTAACTGGATAGATGTTATGAATAATCCACATTAAATTCTTAATTTTGGGTTACGATAGAAGACTTAATAGTGGCCAGATACCCACTGCTTATGCAATTAATTCTTAGCAAAGAAAATGAATGTGAGATATAAAATATTTTAGAAAGAATCTTTTCATACAAAAACAATGGAAATTTGAAGACGGATTAAGATTTAGTGTCACAACAGATTATAGTGTGAACAGAATATGTCCTTACAGAAATCTATTTAACTAGTGATAACCTAGAGGGAACAAACTATAGGGCTTTTTGACATGAAAAATGTGAATTTGCTCTCTGTGTTTACTAGAGCTCACAACTGGCAGGAAATGAGGCATGAAATGTATTGTCAAACATACAGTGTTCAAATATAATGCATTACTTTAAGTTGAGCATTGCTTTTAGGGATGCTAGATCTCAGACACCCATAAGTAAGTATATTTTTAAAAAATGGATCAACACCCTGGTAACTATATATATACACACGCACAGACAAAGGCATTGCTACAAAAATGCTTGTGGTTTTTTTTTTTTTAACACATCTGACTGTGTGAGGAATATACTCCCATTTGCTACCTTTTCCTAAGATGAGCTAATAATTAAAAAATACTAGAAAAGAGTAGTATTATGCACAGGCTAACCCAAAATATGGTGGAAGAGACATTAAGTGTAATAACAGACATGAAGCATGTATGTGCTCCATAGCTCATGGTTTGTGTAGGCTTCTGACCCATCTCGCACTAAAATCCAAGCGAGCAGAAAGGTGACTCGCTGCTGGTTCCGTGAGACAACCCTGCCTTCTGTCCTCCTCTGCTGCGAGATCAGTACTGAGAGGAAGAACTAGGACAGAGGGACTCCCACCAGCCAGCTAACAGAAAATTTCAGCTCAAAGTTACTCTTAAGTGATAATGAAAGTATGTATCTTAGAGAAAAATAATTGAATCGTAACTCAAGACCTACACACTGTTGAAGAGAAGCAAGAACACCGTCCTTCTGTAAAGTATCCTTCCAAGATAGCGTTTCCCTACTATGGCCAGAGACATCAGTACCAAAAAAATCCACTGAAATCTAATTCTTCTATATTAAGGCCATTAAATAGCAGCAAGAGATACAAATCTGCTGTTTAGGGTCATCTGTAACCCAACCCGCCTAATACTTTAAGAATATCATAAGCAAGTGAGTGATTGGCTCAGGTGACATAAGCTCCAGGTAAAATTAGTTTTACATTTATTTTACAGCCAAAATTGAGTACGCAAAAAAGCATTACATATGTCACCCTTTTCCAAACCATAGATAATGCATTAATTAACTAGGCTGTTACCAAATCCTCTCTTAAAATACAGGTTTTTTTCTTTAAAGTTTGTCACAAAAAACCTGGAATGAAATTGAAAAACAAGAAACAAGACTGTTTCAATATAAAATATCTTTTTTGTTTGATCACAGAAGAAATCAGCTGTATGGCAATGATTTCATTAAACTACAGACGAAAATGATTGCAGGTGTCTTACTGGATAAGGGTAGGATTGCATAGAATAAAATACCCTTTTCTTAGGCTGTTTGGAAGAGATTTGTTTTCTTTAACTTTGCTTTTTTTCTTCTCACCATAACAGCGTACTGGTCATAACATACAGAAGGTGGTAGGAATAGGATTATTTCTTGCTCTTTTGAGTTTTACAGTGAAATAGACTGTAAAATGTGTCACACTGACTTTTCAGTATTGGGAAGGAAAGCAAGGCTAACTATGGTTAAGCCATTTATTACTGCTTAGTCCTTAATGGCAGAGAGACTGCTTTGCTTCTGCTCTACAGCCACTAGAACCAGCAGAATTGTGGCAGGGATAGATATGGCCCATTTTCTTTAAGTCAGTGTCATTCATTTCTACCAAAAAGAGGCAAGAGAAATTAATGGTTCTCTCTCATTCTTCATACTTTGATTCTTTAAGTTATTGAACACTTTCTATTCTTGTATGATTGAAAGTGAACTGATAGAAGCAGGCACTTATCAGAAGCAAATCCCAGAACAGACAAGGGAACATATTCTCAGCTCAGTGCTAGATCACTTCACGGAAATTAGCAGCAGCTTTTTCCTATCAAAGATCAAAGCATTTCTATAGTGTGACAATCTGGGTCGAATGAGAGACTAGCTGCAGAAGCAGAGGCTGCAGCTCCTGGGTACCCGGGACAGGGTCAGCGTGTGGATCTCACCCCTGCAGCCGGCAGTGCTGCGCTCGGGCATCCTAGAAACCCGCACCTGCGGTCCTGGATTGCAGCATCAATTCTCCTCACATACCATTTATATATAATATACATTTATGAATGTGAACCATTGAGTTTTAGAGATCTAGTGGTTTGCGATCACATCCGTGAGATCAGAATCTAAGACTGGATATGGGCTTCAGAGAATAGTTCCTACACTGGGGAGCCATGGGAGAAGAGACTCAACGACAAAATTTAAATCTTGCTGTTGTACTGTATAAGGTAATTAAAGTGTCTTTTTTAAAAAAAATCCACAATATTAAGGGTTTTTCTTGTGTTCTTATGCTTAAACCTAGAGAAGGGCAACTAAAAATCAAGTCTATCACATGCGCTGTAATTCATCTATTAGGTAAATAAATTAATGGGAAGTCAGTCCATACATAAAGCAGTATATTTAGCATGGCATTGCCTTTCAAACTTCTAACCTTTTAGCCGCATGTACAATGAGTGCTTTTGACAGTTTTATTAGTTGAATAGTTGTCCATTTATGAGTCCCATCACATTAAGAATGGGGTTTCTGTATTTCTGCCAATGTGCTAGAAGTGGAAACTTGTCTCTTGTGTTTTCTCTGTAGAAAAAAAAGTCAGGCTAAAAAGACAGCTTCAAACAGTTACTAGCCATCTTGGCAAACATGCTACTATTGTTTATAAATCCATAAGGTTATTATTGTTTTGGGATGGTTTCTGTTACCTTGCTTTTTATAACAGACAAGTGACTTCCAATGTGTCAAGGAAACCTAATAAAATATAAATACAAATCATTTGCCTGTTTTTTCCCCTTTTACTTTGAGCACAGATTACATTAACAAAGCAAAAGCAAACTAAGACTGCAAAACGTAACTAAAACAATCAAGATTTTAGTGTAGAACCGGCCAGAAATGCTTTGTGTTTATTAAGTTTTAATTTATAAGAGCCTGCATCACCTTATCTATATCATGAAGAGCACTATACAGGACTTGTTGGCTAAGGCCCCAATCCAGGAAAGTACAAACACGTGCATAGCTGTAGGCATGCAAACAGCGTCTTTGTGTCAGCTTTAACCGATGTATCTCCCAGTAATCTTCCCCTCAGGCAAAAGTCAGAACTGAAGCTGGCCTACAATGTGTCTTTGCAACCAAGATGGGTTTGCATGACCCAGGGAGAGAAGTGTACTTCTCCACCAGTGACCATCCATTCAGAATTTCTTGTCACTCATCTACTAATACTTGGACCTAGGGACTCTTAGCTTGAACTAAACCTGGAGGAGTATCCGAGTAATGTTATCCAGAGACAACAACCAAAGAGTTCCCCAAAAAGCTGAGAGCCAGACATATGTATACTTCAGGTTTACCTATCTTTGCATTAGAAAACAAGCTAGATGACCTCTTGAGATCTGCCAGAAATTTCCAAAAAAACCAGTTGCAGTTCTCATTTTATTTCAGGTATTTTGTTACACCCAATGGTATCTAATATTTTTCTCACACACAGATTTACATAAGGAATACTGGAAGAATATTGTCCTTACAAGATAGGAATCCCCCTGTTTGATGCAAACTTTTTTTTTTTAAACTTTAAAAAAAACCAACAACATTTCACTTTGAACCTTTGGCTGATCTGTCTATCCTAGTCCCTTGCCTACAATACCTTTGTGCAAGTAAAAAGTAGGAAGTTTAGTCTACCATTAAATAGGAATACAGGTTCTAGAGCAGGAAGGGAATGACAAGGGCAGCCGCATTGCATAAATACTTTCATGAACCTATTCTCCACCTGGAAAGTCATTAGATGTTCTGGCCTCCACTAATATTCAAAGGCTGTTCCAGAGCCTCCTCTCTTTGATGGCAGTTGAAATTAATTTGATTTTAGTGTAGAGTTACTTGTTCTTGTACCAACACTATCTTTTACTTTTTTTACTTTTTGTCCTGGCTTTGTCTGGGATAGAGTTAATTTTCTCCCTAGTCGCTGGTACAGTGCTGTGGTTTGGATTTAGGATGAGAATAATGTTGATAGCACACCGATGTTTTAGTTGTTGCTAAGCAGTGCTTACACCAGTCAAGGACTTTTCAGCTTCCCCTGCTCTGCTGGGCACACAAGAAGCTGGGAGGGGGCACAGCCAGACTGGCCCAAGGGCTATTCCATACCATAGGGCGTCACGCTCAGGATAGAAACTGGGGGGAGTTGGCTGGGGGGAGCGATCGCTGCTCGGGGACGGGCTGGGCATCACTCAGTTGGTGGTGAGCAATTGCGTTGTGCATCACTTGTTTTGTACGTTCTTTTATCATTATTATTTTCTCTTCCTCTGCTGTCCTATTAAACTGTCTTTATCTCAACCCACGGGTTTTACTTTTTTTTCCCCGATTCTCTTCCCCCATCCCACTGCGGGGGGAGGGTGAGTGTGCTGCTGTGTGCTGCTTAGTTGCTGACTGAGTTTAAACCACAACACTTTTTCACCTCCCTTATGCTCACCGGCTGTTTTGAGAAAGCAGTCAAATTCCCTCTCAGCACTGGTCTTACAAAGTTATTCTAATACAATAGACTATTTCCTCGATTATCCTAGTAGCTGGCCTGCTCTTCACATCTTACTATTTGAATTCATCTTTAAGAACAGTGCTAACAAGTATTTTAGGATGTCTCTGGAGAAATCTTTAATGGCACTGGATAGTCCCCTAGTCTGCCTTTGGTAAACTCAACTGCATATTCTCCAGTTTTACATTTAGCTCTGTCTCTTCACTCTCTCCTTACTAACTTGTTGTAAGGCCTCATATGCTATTGAGGTCAGACTAACAGGCAGATGGAGCCTGGAACAGTTTTTCCCCCTTTTTAAAGGGGGGACTATATTTGCTAGCCTCTACACATAGCCTGGCAGTCCTAAAATTGTTAGATAAAAATCCTTGCTGCTAGACTTTTTCAGTTTCCTGTGTTGGTTATTTCAGCACACTAGGATGGAGATTTCCAGTTCCTCCTGGCTTGAACACATTAAGCCCTCCAAATTTTGTTTTCACCTTGGATATAGTAATTTCAAATTCTAGAGACCTTCTCCACTTATCCATGCTGTCTTTGGTCCCATCATCCTTTTTCGAAAACAGAGGCACACATTTAATTTTGATGCCATACTTAGATAATCTTTAATCTAGCAAAAACCATTTTTGAATACTAATACTAAGAAACAATATTGAACAAAACAGCTTACACTGCTTAACACAGCATCCTTTGAAGCTGAGTATTTCCCCCTCAAAAACTGCCAGCCTGTTGTTGTTTTGATATCTGCTATCATTATTTGACAGTAGACTAGGCCGATGTATGGCAATATACCACTGGCACTGGACATATGCTCTGAAGTGAGACTAGAGGTGGACATCACTCCTACTACTCATGTTCAAATTAGAAAAAAGGATTAAACCCACCTCCCTTTTCAGTCTGCTTATGTTATTTCATCTGGCAAAGCCCATACAGAAATTAATAATAGCTTTCCCATCTGCAAATAAAAGTATGCTACTTAAGATTTTTGGCAGTGAACTGGCATTTTGTCATTTAATCATTTCACATCATTACACTTCAATATGCAATGTAATGATATGACACTCCTAAATGACAAACACTGGGTACCTCCTGTACTGGAAGAAATAATGTAATAGGAAGGAAATTATACACTTAAGGTTGCCACAGTTTCACTCCCACAAGTTGGGATTAAAGTATAGAATAGTTGCAAGGAGAACCTCACCTACAGATGACTGAGCTAACCCTTAAGCATACGTTGACTTCAGACCCAGAAATACCAACCCTATGGCTCAGATCTGATAAGGGTCAAGGATCCTACAGCCATGCCGAAGCACTCATTGCTTGAGGTGCTGAGGGAGATAATACCCAGCACTTCCCAAGGTCAGACCATAGATGAAGGAAAGCCAAAACCTCCTTATCTCTCTGGCCCACTTGATGTTGAGGATATATTAACCTTTAAGCATTTTGGAGAAATGCCTCTAGAGATCACCTGCCAAAGCCTGATTTGATTGTCTGGTGTGGTGGCAAATAGGGTAAAAGTAGGTAAAAGTCCAACAAAGCCACAAGACAACACTTGCTACCCACACACTGCAAGCTTTAGAGCATTTTCAAAGGAAGCCCTAAACGTCTAAGGCCCCCAAGGACGTCCAAGATCCTTACAATTATTCTTTCCCACCATTTCTTCCTACTATCAATTCAACTCACATAAGAGGCCAGTAAGGAAGCCGTAAATAACAGTCTAAAATAAAATGTCACTAATGTGCTGATAACCCCCCTCCTGCTGCACATCCACCTAACATCAAAGTGCCACTTCCCACCTTTCCTCGAGCCTGTCAGAAATCTGCAACTAGATGAGTTACCACCATGATACACACTAAAAAAGACCCAAACCGCTGGGGTGGGGGAAACACGGGGGAAAAAAACACAAAGCTCTCTGGATTTATAATTTTATCTGTGCAAGAGAGATCTTTTCATCCTAATCGGACACTGCAAACTCCAGTGCATGATTGTGACCACTGGTGCCCGAGTGCAGCAACCAGATCTCCAGAGGCACGACCAGATTCCTGTAGACACCAGAGGAACCTGCAGAGGTGGAGAGCTGGCAGGGAAAGCCAGAGTATACAGTGCTCTGCTTGAGACTTGGCTACTAAGCAGTCTTTGAGACTACTGCAATAAATTTATCTCCAAGATATCCTGAAGGGGCTGTTTTAGACCCAGTTGATCTAGGTTCAGGTGCAAACATCTTTTTGCCTCCCTTTTCAGTTGCCCAAGCCATTCACAGCCTCACCATCATGCCTGTCAGAAGACTTTAGAAGAACTGAGAAAGAGACAATAAAATGCTTAAGTGAAGAGCTCTTTAAATATTAGCTCAGCTGGTATTATCATACATTTTCCCAAGTTCAAACATGATAAAGTGATTTGAGAGTTTGCCAACTCCATATTCAGGGGAAACATGCAGAGAGAGGAGAAATGCTGATATCTTTGATGTAAGTTCTTTTTCTTTTCTTTATTTGTGTTTACTTTAAATAACAACCTTCTTACAACTAATTTCAGAAGCCATCAGAAATACTGGAAATTACACAACAGCTTTAGGAGCACAGAGTTGCAGGTGGCAAGACATTTATTTACCAAAAGAAGCTATCCATGAATGGATGAGTTATCCCAAAGAAATGGTTATTTTCTTTGCCATTTTATTCCAAGAAAAAGCTCTATTGAATTTCTGCTATTCAATCATTTATTATTCAGTGGCTGAGAGAGCTGGCTTTTACATTCTTCCCCACGTCAGTAAGAAGAAACAATCCTTAAAAACAAGTTCCTAAAGTGACAATGAACTTCTGGTTCCCACTATTTAATAAGCAGCCCTAAACATCTCTCTCTTCAGGACACGCTGTCACAGCTACACGCAGCAAAAGCACTTTAAAAACAGAGGGATCTGGCAAGTAGGGCAGTTCTGAGGTGCCCTGACTTTGACGTGCACTTCCCCAATTCAGGTTGAGGTTTAGGGGTCCTAAGACAGTCTAGTTTTTCCAGAAGTGAAATCAGCACTTGTAGAGGGGGCCATGATAAACGCATGCCACAACCCACAGTCAGCCCTTCCCACATTACGCTGCAGCCTCTGCTTATTTCACATAGTATCTTTTGCACAGCTCATTCTAGCATACGTTGCAAGGCTGAATAGTAGATTTAAAGACAAAGTGTTTCAGGGAGAGATCAGATCATTTGAATTTCACCACTTTCGTAAGTGACCAGTAAAGCTTGATGGCCCACTAAAAAGATCATGCTAATACACAAACGTTCATTAAAATGTAATAATATAGATATAAGTTTACTTAATCCTGCTTCAGAGTGCCATAGAGAAAAAGCAATATTCATTACACTTGGCAAGAGCAAGAATGGTGAGTGGGAGCCAAAACAGTCCTGGATGCTTGCTTGTTTCCTCGTCTTTTTTTAAAGCCTTTTTATTTTCTTAAATCATTCTGCACTGGCATGTTCACTAAATGCAGAAAAGACAGAAGGTAATTACATATCCTGACTCATTAGCAGAAAAAAGGAAAAGTGGGAGCAAAAGCAATAGGTGGGAGGGGGTAAATTTACCACATAATGATTTAAAAGTTTTGGACTCCTGCACACAGGGGGAAAAGAAGGAAGGAATTTAGTCATTCAGACTGAAATTCTAGGAGACTAAATGTCTACTTAAATTATTTCATCACATATTCATTAGGCCATCCCAGGGAAACTAGTTATATTATTTGATGGGGTTTTAGTTCTTTTCTGGCACCCTGAAGAAGACAAAGAAGAATGGACAAATTGAACAAAAGATGAACAAAGAAAGTGGCAGGGAAAGGAAGGCAGAGAAGTCTTAGAAAAAACAAAAAACCCACAGACCTATTGAGCTACAGCATAAAAATCCAAGGTCTAATTTCAGCCTCTGACACTGACTCCTCCTACAACCCCAGGCTTGTTGGTTATTGCCACTGGTAATCATTTAGCCATCCGTAATGCCAACGCTGCCGTTTTCTGCTTGTTTGTCTTCGCTAGACTACAAATAAATCAGGAGTTATGTTTTAACATGTTTCTTCTATAGCACCAAGCACATAAAGGAATTTATCCTCTGAGTCCAGTAAACTGTAAAACAAATAAATATAAATAATGATAAAAGAAAAGGAGAAGGAAAGTGAAACACTTATGAGGTAAGTCAGAAAAATCTTTGTTTCATCCATAGTTATCCCCAAAAACTTTTCCCTTTAATAACTACTAGGTGTTTTGGGTTTTTTTTCCCTATAATCATTAAAACTGTTAAGCTAGTTCCTTTCGGAAAATATAATATATCCCCTTTTTTGGCTGTATCACAGTAGAGGATACTCTGCTTACTCCCTTCGAATTTTAAAACATGGACTTAAAGACCCAGGAGAACAGAATAAATTTTCTGCTATTTTAAAGAATTAGAATGTGTTGGGGAAAGACTGTACTTGGCTGGGAGCTGGTTTATTAAAAGGACGTTGCAGCTAGAGAGTAGAAAAAATAGGACAAAGCATCCAGTGGGAGCCATTGTTCTCCTTAGGGCAGGCGGCAGAACTACACATCCAGTTTGGGAGGGAATGGCACATTCAGACGAGTTCCAGCCAACTGCAGGAGATAAAAACTAATCTATCCATCAGGTAGCCAAATCTACCCTGTACAGCTGCATCTTCTTATTCAGCTAGTAGAACTGACAAATTCAGCACAGCTTAGCAGCAAATTTGCCATCAATAGAAAAGAATCCATGCTAACATCTGGGCAAAAGCATGTGAGGGATGCTGGTTTGTTCAGCACACCAGCTCCATACACAAGGGGCTTCTAAAGACAAAAAAATCTGAGGTGTTTCAGATAAAAAGTCCAAATCTCTACAGCTGGTCCTGAGAAGGATTAGCTTCATAGAGTGGCCTGAGAGGGGAACCTCACACGTGGTTAGCAATGGCCAACCTGTAGACATCACTCAGGTGAAAGATTTTAAAGGCTTGGCCACAGTGCTTCTGCTATCTGCTGACTTGCACCTACACAACTTGGCTATTCTGTTCAGATAGAAACCCTCTTCAGAAGACTCCTTTCTATGAATTTTTTGTTTTCATTAAGAAAAAACTGTCAGGATGGGGGTACCAAATATCAAGCAAATGAAGGGAAAGATTTGCATAAAAATGCAGAGGGTTTAAGAATTTTTTTCAGCCAGTTACAGATGTTATTAATTGCAGCTATCCCAAACTCCTTCAAAAGCATCAACCTAAATCCTTATGTCTCAGCTCAGACAATTCAGTTTTACTCCAATAAGTCCCAAAATCTAGCAGTAGGGAACATTACACACACCCACCTCACTGGTGTGGGAATCAAGTGAGGCAGCAATAGTAGTACTAAAGAGTGGCGATAGCAGAAACTTGGGGAACAGACTTTTTTCCTAGCTGACACTAGCTTTTTGTGCCACATTTTTACTCTTTAATGAGAGTAATGATAGCTCCCTAATTTAGGATCCATCATATAAGAGTGCAACTTAAAGGGTGGGCCTCAAATAGCCGAAGCATTACTATCCTGAGAATCTGGCATACGAGTCTCAGTGTCTTCTATAATTTAAGTCTGGGTTTCTGGCCATAGCATGACTTTCGGAATATTAGTTCTTCATATTATCTGACAGTTGTTAGCACTCAACACACTATATCACAGCACATTAAATACTATGATTCCTGTGCTTGCAAGTGCATACCAAAAAAAATACAAACCTATAAAGCCCCCTGGCTAATGTGAACATTTAACTCTCAGAAATTTGCTTTAAAAAAAAAATAATCAAAATAAGTAAAACCCCCAACCAGCCAAATAGGGATGAGAAGTCAGCATTTGTGACCCTTCAGTATAAGCCTCTTTGCTGTTACAATACAAAATACATTAACTGCATTTTGGAGGTCCTAACAATTTTCAGCTTTAATGCAGCCCAAGTCTGCATCAGATTCACAGTCACAGCATAACCAGCACTGCAATTCTCTCCAATTTAATACCAATAATCCCACATAGGAAAGAAATCATAACTCTTAACTATTATTTGCAATGACATCCGCCTTTTAACTTTAAGCAGCGTTCTTTAAACATTTCTAAACTTTGCCTATTTCTTCCCTGTGCCTTGATATGAATTTGCCTGTCACCAAAGGCTGTACACAAAGAGAGACACAGACACTGAGCACAAAGATATTAGGAAGTGGTTTTCCTAGCAACAGTAATCATCTGAGAGATCCCAGAACATCCTTCCTATTCATGCAGCATTTTGTGTTTTGAATAGTGCTGACAGGTGAAGTGGATTCATAGTATTTAATACAAAAAATATTGCTGTGGATGGGTATGGCACAAAAGCAAAAATATCCACACTATTCATGAACAGATGAATTCACTGTTTTCATAGCGTTCCAGATTATTCACTAAGGCACAATTTCAAAAGCAAAGACTTTCACCTTCCCACAGAATGAATAATCCAATGTACTCTGCTGAAGCAGAGTCACCAGGTGGTTTTCCAATAGTGCTTTTGCATCTTCAAATCCTACTCACCTATCAAACATCACCATCAAACTCTTCCACCCACCCAAGTATGCCCATCCTGCACTGGGATCTTCAGTCTCATTCCTCAATGAGAACGTGCAGACCTGCAAGCTACTGCAATGAGGTCCTTCCTCTAAATGAGCCTCAAGTTTTATTGTCACATTCCAGATCCAGCACCTACAGTCAAACCTGTTGCTCCAGAAACTCCTGCGCAAGCTGGTCATCTTTCACGTGCTGAGCTCAGGCTTCTCTGCCCAACACAACCCTGAGACATGGCCCTATACTTAAGTGACTGAAGGGAGCGTAGAGACATAAGCAGGAGCAGACATTAATTATCACAGAGTGGATACAGCTATTCTGCAAAACTAACACATTGAAGTCTCAAAATTCTTGTTGTCCTACAGCACGTAGCAGATCCTATAACACAAATGGGATCATGAATGATCGTGAGCAAAAATCTAAAGCAATTCAGTGCCCCTCTCCCCGACTACTGCAAGTTTAACAGCCACAAAGTTTTTTGTTCCTTCAGGTTTTTGCCCTCCCATTTGTCCAAAATTTCAGTTCAGATTTGTGTTGTCTCGTGGGAAACCAGACACATTAATTTTCTTCCTGGGGCACATCTCAATTGTTCTCCTATTGCTTTTCCTTCCTTGCACTCAAAAACGTGCCTTCCAGAATTGTTTCCCAACTCTATCAACAGCTGCATCCCAGCCTCCTCACATGGACTTATTGAGCCGACACTGACTTACTATCTAGAACACTGTAAATCTTTTTCTTCCTGAAGGTCTTTTCAGTTTGTATGAGTGTAACGTATTAATTATTACCATTCCCTTAAGAAAATCATCCAGTCTCTTCAGAAACCTATCTAGTTCTTATCCTGGCCTTAACCTTCCCTGCACTTGAGTCTTCCAGTTGTCAGTGTATTAAACCACTTCCTTCCTACCTACACCTGCACCCCAGGATATATAATGGAAATGTCAACAAATTCTGGGCTATAGGCATGCCAGAGGATGGGACTTATTACCTGGACAATTTGTTACTGGTTCAGATTTTTATGCATTGAAAGTAATAATAAATTAAATTGAAAGGGATAAATTCAGAACAGATGTGAACAGGTATAACTAATGGGAGTGCCAGAGAAAATTAAATAGTGACAAACAGTGGTGTAAATTACAATGTCAGTTTAAGTTGATTTTAAAGGGACATCAGCAAGGTAGCTTTCATGGATTTGGCATTTAGAAAGTAGAAGTTAGCTGCAATTTAAATACATGGGGTATGGATTATAAATATGTGTGATAAGAGAAACTACTAATATGAAGTTGTAAGATAGGAGAAGATTAACCAGCTTCCTTCTGCTCTCTGGAGCCTTTATGTTGGATCTTTTTTCTCTGTTTGCCCTCTGTCTTCTGCAGTTGTTTACATTGATACAAAGAGGATATCAAGTGCTACTCTTCCAGTAAAAGTTGCACACTTGCTTTGTACTACTGCTAATCCTCACGCATGACACGCTGTACATCCTAGTGCATGAAAACGGAAACCTAAAGAGGCCTTCTAACTTCCTTCTTGATAGAGAGGGTTCTTCCCCCCCCCCTTCAAAAAAGTATCTTTACTTTTTAAATAAAAATATTTTGATAATGTATCCCATAAAAAGTTATATTAAAATTCTTGAATCACAAGTATTTCATAACCTTCTAGAAATACTCATTGATATTTAAAAAACCCAAATCCTTCATGGCTTCAAAAATGCCAAGGAAAGTAATGCTATATTCCAACCAAATCTGCTCTCTGCATCTTGCAAACAGCTTGAGTAGCTCTAATGAGCTAAAATAAATCTTTAGATTGAAGCACTAATTAACTTTGGAGTTGCTTGTGTCTCGTTATGAATCTGAGTTTCACGGCATTATCCAGTCTCCAGTAACTGTCCCATAGACTTTTTTTTTTTTTTAAATGAGGCAGCATTAAATAGCTTTATTTTCAAGGACAAGAAAGACATATACAGACAGCCAAATTCATTACTGCTTTAAGCATGCTCCTCTCCAATCTGCCTGTGGTGTATTTGGCCTTAAAACAGAGAGGGAAAGGTGACTTATAGCATTCAGACATTTGTGGAGTCAGAGCTCTGCTGAAACTCTAGAAAAAGCAAACCATTCAATTTTGCTTACTGCAATAATTAATTAGTCACCATTTTGTTTACAAGTGGGAAATAACATTATACTGTACTTTTATGAGATTGAAGCTAATTTGAAACAATCCTCCAGTAACACCACCAATAAAGGCTTATGGAAATCCCTGTGCCATACCCTCTGGCTACTGACACAACACTATTGATATACAAATCACAATTGACGGCTCTGGTAACAGATTTCCCTGAAACAGTGAGGCTTAAACTAGGAAAAAAGCCACCTTTGCTAAAACCAGAACAAGCTTAATCCGAGATGTGATGCTACTGATAGAAGCTGGGAACAGGACGAAGGAACAGAGGATGTGCTATTGAGCTCACTCGAAACCTGTAGTGAAAAAAGCTCAAAGATCCTAGCATGAAAACGCACGAGACACCCAGCTCTTGCCTTTGAATGTAGATTCCAGCTAAAATGGGGTTCAGCACTTTTAATAAGGAAATATAAAATCCTTGGTATTTTTGCAGGAATAGAGCTTGTCCGTTTCTCCAGAAGCCCCAGATGAAGAGGTAAGTGTTGCTAGGTTGGTGCATAATCATCTTGGGAACAGTGGTTATTTCTAAACTTATGAGATAATCTTACACTAGATTAATATCCTACCAGTAGCTCTAAGATATATACATTGCAACTTGGCTAAATGACAGCAGAAACCAAGAAACAGCAATGTAGGCTACAACTACTGCATTATTCCTCAATTTACTCAGTGAGAACTCACTGGTCTGGCATCCACATACCATCCATGCCCCAGTTCATTTCTACCCGCACGCTGGTTGCCACCTGTGGGATGGCATTTCCTTGTGAGCCTGGATTGCACTTTGAGGAAGCAACTGCACACAACTTGGAAGTATGAGCCTCTAATGCTTTTTTCTTTTTGGGTGGGAAGGGGAATGCTCCGAGATTGACTGCAAAACTGACTTCAATCACATCTTTGTTTTCCCCTACCCTTCCAAATTAATATATCAAATCAGATCATAAAGTTTGAGAAGTGATTCTTCTGGCTATGCCATGATCATTGCACTATAGACAGTTATGAAAATCATGTTCAAGGTTAGAATGAGATTCTTCCTCCCATAACAGAGACCATCCCAAGAATTCATCTGGCTGCCTTTTCCCCACCATCTCAACTATTACCCCAATTAAATTAGTGGTATTGCAGTTATATACCACTTAAATGCAGTTAAATACCAGAGAGTTTTTGGCCCTCAAAGGATAGTGGCCTTTAAATTACCTCTTAAACAATATATCCTTGGAAAAAATTCTTTTTAATGCAGTTGCTGCTAAGTATTGAGAATCTAAGAAATAAGGCAAAAGCATATAATCCAAAAATCACATTTCTGACCAATAAAGACCTCTGCAGAAGCCTGCTGTGGTCAGCAGATAGATAGGTATATGCTTTAATTATTAAGCAAGTTGGCAAGAGCTGAAAGATCATCACTTTAAAAAAAAAAATCTTTCCTTTAATAAAATAGTTTGGATCTAGTTGAGGTTTCTTTGCTCAATATTTATTATTTCACCTGTCTTCAGATGGGAACAATGAGTATTTTGATAAATGGATTGAAATGCTTAGCTTTATAATAGCTTCTGTGTAAGCACCTCTGTGTCCTCCCCACTTAAAATGCTGCAAGGCAGCTTCTTAGACAAATATTTCTCTGTAAATCAAAGAAATAGCACCGGACTTCTCATACAGGTAGTTCACTAGAGGGATTACTTCCCCCCCATTAGCAAAAGTTTAACCCTACTACTAAAAGCAACACTGATCTACCTAAAAGTAGTCAAAAAGCATACAAGTCCTTCCTTTCTTCCTTTTCTCTCCCTTCATCTCCAAGTTTTAATGTAAAAATAAAATCAGTCCACCCTAATCACATCATTTCTGACTTGTATACAAGACAAAACTTCTGCAAAGATGACCTGCTATAAAAATACAGAAAAGTGTCTTTGTCTTAACATATCAAGCGTGTCCTCACAGTTCAAAGCCCTCATGGGCCACTCATTGGGATTTCAGAATATAAATTGCCCAGATCTCTCAAAAATGGACTGCTGCCACACAGTATATTTTTAAAAATTCTACTCTATTAGCTCCTAGAGGCCTAATAGAGTAAAAATGAGCAAGTGCAGCAACATGTATTTATAAACCAACCTGTGGAATAGAATGTATCTATTAAATAGAGAGCAGCAGGTTCTACTGCATACTGTACCATCTTCCGTTTTCACAGGAGTCCATTTCCTTAGCAGATACTGTCCTGCGTAAAGTCCATCTATCTCATTTCTCTAAGTTCAGAGATTCAGAGAAATAAATGGCTGATATTCTTAGCATAAAGCAAACTGAGGGAAAAAAATCAGCTGCATGAACTTGGAAGCAAGCTTCACTGGCACCATTGCTTTTAGCAAGATGCTATCTGACATCTTTTGGCTGAACAAGTCCCTTTTGTGGGGAGGATTGTACAGCAAATATTTCTGAGTAGCATAATGTTTGTTGGATATTGCTCTGTTAGGGCAGCTTGTGTTTTCACTCTATTCTGCTTTTGTATGCGAGGGTGTGGAATTTGTTAATCTAAATAAAACTCAAAATAGACAGCATGGCTTAAAGAGCTGCTGACGCCTGGTGGGAAATTTTGAAAGAGTTCTCTGTTGAAAAGCAACCCTCTGCATGAGTCTATCTCCAAGCTTCACTTCACTCTCAGTCTGCAGAGCAAGGGGCTTCCAAGAAGTGGATTTAGCTGTTTAATGGGAACACGAACTACTTTCAGTGCAACGTGACCCACTAACTTTGCTTTGCAAGTGTTTACATTCATCTTGCTACTTATCACTGCACAAACCTCTGTTTCAGAGCAGGGTACAGAGACACAAGGATGCAATATCCTTGTATTCTTTATTGTGATTAGTTATGCCTCAAGCTGCAGATGGGACGCTGGCTGACTGTGGTTCTTCTGCTCCCAGCATTTCTGGGCAAAACCCCACACCTGCTCTGGACTCCTCTTCCTGACCCACAGCCACGTCACTACCTCAGCTTCCAGCATAGCTGCACTGCATGATCCTGTTCTTTTTTGTGGGCCCTTTGGGTGCACAGCACTTTTACCCTTGCACTGCTTATGGCTAGAGAGGTTCAGTTGCCTTCTGCAGAAAGCTAGCTGAATTTTTCCTTCATGAATCAAGTCCCCTATTTGGATATAAGTCCACCAAAAGAAGTTTTACTCCCCCATTACATTGAAGATCTCTCTCCATGCCATCTTCTGTTATTTTCAGGTTTGTTCCTATAAATTTCTCATTATCTGTATAGTTCTTGTTGTCACATGAATTCCCTCTTGCTTCACCTTTGCCTTCAAGTAAGGAAAAGTTGAAGTCTTATGCAACAGCCCTCTCCAGATTTCAGTCTGTATCAATGGAGAGATGCCCACAGAATCATCTTATCTGTCCTCTGTAATAGATAGCAAGTACCTGAGCCTTGTTAAACTTAAAATAATTCAGTTCTGGATTTCCATTTTCTGGTTTAAAGTTAGAAGTTTGGTCTTTGAGCAAACATCCAAGCTAGCATCTACAAGTTATCAAAAACTACTGAGAAAAATTATTGCATGCACTTTTTCTGACGGAAGTTACAAATCCTACACCAGCACTCATGAGGAAATTCAGATCACAGCAGTTTGAGTTCCACAGCAGAGATACGTTAAGTTTTAGAAAATCTTTAGATAGGTTAGTTTAACTGAACTTTTCTAATTAATCCATCAGTATAAGCCTCATTTATTCCTCATCATGACCTTCTTTTACAGAAAAAACCCCCGAAGCTTCCACAAATAACATTGCAATAGAAGGATTTGAATAGCATGCAAAGCGGGTCCTACCTGATGAGCAGCTGAGGCTCTTTAAGGCATGCACTGTTCGGGTAAGGCCAAGGGAAAACAAACTAGAGCTGCCAGTGTCACTACAGAAAAGCCTACACTTCTGGGCATGACAGAATGTGTCCTGATTTGAAGCTCAAAACACTATGAAAACCACCATGCAATCTATATATTCATTGAATGGTGAAAGCAAATAAGAGACAACTTTTGTAGAATTTTTCCCTTTTAAATCTGAATACAGCAATGCATGTTTTCATTCTTAGATGAATTGTAGATGTCTCCCCATTACTCATACCCAGAGGAGGCAAGCCTACCAAGAATGATTTGGCAAGTACTAAAGATAAATCACAACACAGTTCACTGCAGTCATGAACCCACTGTGAATGGATTTTTTTTTTTTTTTTTAAATATGTTTGTTTCCAGTATGCAGAGTTTAAGAGAAAGAGGATCAATCTGGAAAGAGGATGTATAAGGAGCGACACTCATCTGCGTTGGGTCTTGCACTTCATATGCAGGTTGAGTAGACAAATATCAGTTTCTGGTAACACTGAGCATCAGCTCAAGACATCTGTGAGACGGGGGTATTCTGGTTTTGTTTACTTTTTAAAACAAGAAGGAGAAGTTGAGGTAGATAATCTAAAATATAACTGGAACTGATTTAGACTGTCATCCACAATGCATGACAATCTATTGAGCACTAACTACTGGTTTTACATCCGTCTCATTAATTTTTACCCACTTCAACTTGCTGGTCTACCTCAGCAGAGGCATGAAATTTTGTAAGAGATCTGGTTCTGAAAGCCATTGCCTTTTAAACCCTCCCCCATTTTCTCACCCTTTGCAGAAAAGCTATTTAGATAACCTGTATTAAAAGTGTGCAAGCTTTCATTGCTGCCTGTGATTCCAAACAGTCTGAATCAAGGCTTCAGGGCCAATTCTCATCTTGTTTCTTCCTTCTTTATATTCTTGCAGCTCAGCTGAGGCTAGTGGACTGTTAGACTCAGACTGGTGCGAGGGTAGACTCAGGGTCCACAAATCTGAATTTTATGAACAGGTCTATGTGAGAATCAAACTCTGTCACTATGAAAGCCTGTCCTGCCACTCACCAGATCTCAATTCCTTTCAGCTCTTCAGTCATAGACCTCATCCCCATCATAAAAACAGACCGAGGAGAGCTCTGTGAAGTTGATTGCAAGAGCTGCCACTGTGAGAGTTTCCTTCAGTAGAAAGGATTAGAGTGTCCTGAAAATGTCAATCAGATATCAAAGATACATGAAGATTGAAAAATAAAATGTACAATTTATAAAAATAAGTCTTTGGGAGATACAAAGTACCTTGAAAAATTTAAGAGAAATATGTCACCAAAACAAATACATACTTTAGTGTCCAACTTTAATTTTTCACTGTTAAAACTCCCAAGCACTGCAGCCAATACAGTAAATAAAACAGCTAAATCCTCACTTGTATCCAATTTCCATTTACCATGACTAAGTGTCTCCTACAGCTGATGCACTTCAGCTGATATGAGCTCATATACCTCCCACTAACCAGGTGCCCTACATGTCAATGAAAAGACGTGACTATCAGGACTGTCACAATCAGGAACATACTGCTGCTGCTCTTGTAACAGGAGCTGCATCAGCCACCCAGCTAAGCCACCCTAGTAGCGCCTGCCTGTTGAGTTTTCTGTTGTTTGGGTTTTAATTCACTTTACTAAGATTGCTTTTCATTCACTTAGTGACAGGTAGTTATTTGTTTGCAGGGTTCCATTTGACATTTATTGTTAGTGTAAAACACTAATAATAATAATTAGTGCCTTTTTAGAGTTGTCTGAGGTTTTAGTGCTGGTGCATTGTTAATATAAAACATCCCAATGCTTTGCTGTATATAGGATAGTATTTAAATATAACAAAGGGGCTCATTATACTGAGACCAGATTGCAGTATCTTTGAGCCTCCTGTTAGCAAGCCAAGACTTAACATCCTCTAAACTTGACTGCAATGCTAATACTTTCTGGAAAGGAGAAAAAAAAAACCCAACCAAAACAAAAGCTAAACAGACATATGCCATTTTTATTCACTTAGAGTTTAAGAGCTAAAGTAAGTTTAATGAAAAGAGGATGGGAATAAGTGAGAATAAATGAATCCTACAATTACTTTGAGAACCTCAGGATACTCCGAACACGCTTGTGCGGGCACATCTCCATCTATGGGAATGGATCATTCAAAACCATTTCGTAGTTACCCCACTTATTCATGTCTCAGATCTCAGATAATCATTTTCATAACATGACCAATGAGGCTATGGACAATACTTTCAGAGCAGCTCATTAAAATATATTTGCAATACTATTGTGGATTCATGTCAAGCACACTGTAGTACACACATTCCTTGGTTGGTTGCTCTTCACCAAGCTACTTAATCACAGCAGTTTTCTCAGTTTGCTGTGTTATATCAATATGTTGCAATGGCTATCTACTTCAAGGGACACATTTTATTCTAGAAGGAGCAAATTGAGGAAAACTTCCCAGATAGAGATGACTAGATACAGTTTTTAATATCAGGAATCATTTAAAACTCAAGAAAATAAGATACACTGTTTTGAATTACATGATATTCCAAGAGACACTATATGGATAGTGAAAATAAGGCTTAAAGTATGAGCCAGGCATTTGCCAATCACAACTAGCTTGTTCTCCATTTTTTCTCCTGTAGTTCACCCCTAATCGTAGTTGAAAGTTTGAGTCAGTTCTCATTTCTGCTGGGGAAACTCAGGGATGATCTCATCTTTGTAGAACTCCGCTTTTGGACAGATCTTATTCCAGGGAAGATTCAGAAGTCAGATCTGTGCCAGCTAACATTGCACAAGTGAAGCCCAATTTACAACTGAGGAAGAGCTCACCCTTTATCTTCTAACGGAGTCAGATCACAAGGGGAGAAGAAAAATAGGAAAACCTTGAATATGGAAGGTCAAAAGAATAGGTAGAGAAGGCAGAGTTGAGATTTAAGTAGCTCAACCCATCAAAAAAAATGTCCCACACAATTATTATGTTCAAAACAAACATGAAGAGCTGAGGCAAGCTGCAAGGTGTGCTCCAAGAACTCTTGCCATAATTACATGAGCAGAAGGACTGAATAATGGGAAGGAAAGAAGAAATGCTCAGTTATTCCTTTATTTTCCTTTCTTTCAAGAGCTAACTCATTCTAACTCAAGGAAATGGCATTTATTATGACAAACTGAGTCTAGACAAGACATGTCAGATTCAGCTGCACTGTATAGCTTAAGGTATACACATTTATACTACATATTGTAAGAAGAGACATATGAAACAAGAATTTCAATATTGAGCACTGCTAGATCTTTTAGGCTTTCTGCCTGAAAACATGTTTGCGTGAAGTACTTGTCGCTGTACTGTCTTGACAGCCACAGGGTTAACTACTCCCCTTTCCCATCTGTCCTTTCTTGAGGCCATTGGGCAACACCAACTTCCCAGATATCAAATTTATTCTTAATTTAAGGAGTTATATATCCAGCTGACATACTGAGCACTTACTGTATTTCGGTACCTCCAATAACTGAATTCAATAAGCCTTTTTAAAAGAAGTTCCACTTTGTGCCAACTACGACCTCTGAGCCAACAGCTTTTCTTGGTTCTTACTCTGCCCAATCCATTCAAGCAAGCAGTAGCTCGAGAAGGAAATGAGGGGTGGTTTTTTTTGGTTAGCATTTTGCCTCTTTGGATGGAGCAGCAACAACTGCTGAAATAATTCCGATATCACACATTTATTTTCCACCATATTTGGCAAGCAGAACAAGAGAGCCTAGAAGCATCAAAAAAAGGCCAATAATCTCCAAAGCTTGAAGGATGCATGAGAATATAAAAGCACATTACCTGTCTTGCAAACTGTAGCAGCTGTTGGCATTGCTAGGAAGTCTTAGAAAGGATCACAACTAGTACCATTAAAATATATTCCAGAAGAAAAAGAATTACCACAACTTGTCAGTAAAAATAAAAGTTTAGGCTAACTTTTTTTTTTTTTTTAAAAACACTCCATTTCAAATATCTTGCTTAAAACTTAAATTTAAGTGAAAAGGAAAAAAGGGTAAAGCCTACGTGGACTATTTAACTAAGAAATCAACCTGGTTTTATTTTCTGAAGAATGTGGAGATGGACCTTTTACCTTAATTCTGCTGTGAAAGTGCTTGAAAAACCCAAAAAGCTTAGTCAGCTTTAATTTTGGCCTAACAGGGTTGGGATGAAGCTTTGTTTTCCATGGTTGAAAACAGCCATACAAGTCAGACCTCAGCAGAAAGACATTCAAATCTGCTATTGACAAGAACAGAAGCAAAATCTTAGAAAAAAGATAAAGCCAAAATCTGCTGAAATCTGTTTTGATTCTGTGACCCAGATACCAACAGGGAAATAACAAACACTTGCTGTATGTTACACTTGGCTTTCTATTGTGGAGCTGAACCTCAAATGACCCTGGAGCATCTATTTTTCTGGATTATAAACTTTCTCAGAAAGCATCAAAAGTCAAGATGCTCCCACTGATGGGTTCATCTTTAAAAGTAGAGCTTTACTGAGGGTGACAATTCTTGTTTACAAATGTGCAACTTCCATAATTGTGTGTCTGCTAGAAAGGACACCTAAAGAAATTAATATCATTAAAAGTTCCAAGGATAAAAATTTCACCAAGATAAAAAGTTAATTTCAACATCAATGATATTTTACTTTTTAAATTATTTTATATATTAGAAAAGGCTCTGGACAAAATGAAGAGTACTTTTCAAAGAATTCTCTCCCCTTCAGATGGTTTTTTTCTACAGGGTCTAAACTTTTGCTTTCTATCCCCTTAAATTCAGCAAATTCTGCAAATATCCAAACTGGATTCTCCACCCAGAAATTGGAGAATTCCATCAAAAGTTTTTCCAACTCTAAATTGAAAGTCTTTCCCTCCTGAAGCTAGCACATTTTTGCATCTTAGGTTTTTACAGCATTATGAAATAACAATCCATCTGATGAGGCTTGTATCCCCAGCCCTATCTGACTTCACCTGATGGTGGGTGGGCTGGCCATCTGTTCAGGGAAAAAAAATCCTGTGCTTTACTTAAGTTTCCTCCCTTTCCTCAATGCTCTTTCTCCCATTCAAGCTACAAAAAATTGTTTCTTCAGTCTCCTGTCTGACCCATAAGTGGTTTCCACCATCCCGCACACGTGATGTAATGTAAGAGGACATGATTGATGCAGCCTGACCTGACATGTCATGACGCTGCTTGTCACATGTGGAATTCAGGAAGAAAAATAAAATAAGCAACCTTGACATGTTTGTAATAACCAATGATTTTTCCTTTCCTCGTTATCCCTAAATTACTTAGGCATTTACTACATAAATGTTGTCACTAGGAAGCAAGCAAGCTACCTGCTCTTGAGACAATAACAGTTGGACTATGATCCCAAAATCTTTACATGGGCATTTTCTTCCCCAAGAAAAATTTTGACAGAGCAAAGACTGAAGGATTAAATTGCAGATTTACCACTACCTAATGTGAAGTGGGTTGCACATTTCATCTCTCCTGTAAATTAGAGAATGAAAACAGCTTGTCACGCCTCTTGAGACCAGTAGGTACCTTCAACAAAGTGCTAAAAGCTGAGCCAGTGCTAATGACTAGCTCTGCATTTCCTTTAAGCGGATGCTGGACTCTTTTCCTTGAGTGTGTATTTTAAAAGGCAAGAAAAAAGAAGGGAAAGTCAAGATTATGCATAGCTTCCCTGCAGTTCTAATGTGCTGTGTATTACAAGGCAGCAGAGACTGACATTACCAATGTAGACTTTATGGCTATTCTGCTTCTAAAATGCTGGTTTTATACAAAAAAGGTGATAAAGGTCCTACAGCACCTTATAGGTAGCTTTAATAGTCATTACACATTTATTTTCCCAGAACATTTTTTCCTTGATACTTCGAAGTATAAGACTCCAAGAGGAACCTACAGAAATATCCTAGTTCTTCAGAAAATGTCCAGAGCTACCTGCTCTGCTTCTCACTGCAGGTACTAAGAGGCTTCCAGCAACTTCAGCGGAAGCGGTATCAGATCAAGAGCAACACAGAGCAATCAGATCCCAGGTTATTTCACACTCAAGTCAGCATACATGAGAGAAGGTAGAGGTTAGTTGGTATGTTAATGAAAATTACTTGAAATAATTTCAGTTGGTGTCATTTTCAACTAGAAGGATATTCCTCAAAGAGCAGAGTTGTCAGCAAACACCTCATAATGCCCAGTCTTCAGGTATTTCCAGTATCCTCCACAAACTACAGAAAGACAGAAGCACCCCTAAGTTTTAACTGATTCTGGTCACATCCCTAACTTGCTTTCTGGCAATTTCAGCATCCTTATCAAGGCAATCTGGCAACTATTCTCTTTGGGCCTCTCCTTTCTCCTCTAGGGTCTCCCAGCATTACAGGAGATGGGGTAAGCAGGTTCCCATCAAAACCCTTCTGTCCAGGGCTCTCTTAAGCTTTCCTTAATCTTTTTAATGTTGATATGCCCATTACGACTTGCTTAAAGCATTTCTCTGTCCCCACAGAGGTAGTTGCATTCTTTCTTCCTAGAAATAAGAGCCAGAAACAGCTTCCTTAACCTGAGACTCATGCAAGAAAAAAACCTAAGACTTGCCTGAGAACTTAGTCTGTGGAGGAAAAAAGAACACAAGCTAATGGAGGTTGAAGTCCTGCAACTATGAAATGACACAGTGGGAGGGTCCAGCATCAATAGACTTCAGACTGGCACTAGTCTGAAGTGGCAGCTTTTACTTCAAGATTAATTATTGCTCAAGATTCGGTCTATTGCTGGGGCTTGCTGAATAGTCCAGCAAAAAATAGGATCAAGTGATAAGGAAGTGAAAAGCTCCCTGGAAGTATAAACAAGCGAGGGCAAACTTGAACTATATTTTAGTAAACACATACCTCTACAACCAGCTAATATTTCAATCATCAATTACCAATGCTTGCCTCCAATGCAGCAGCTGTTGACTTTGAAGACTGGAGGTGATATCTTTAAATAATGCAGCTCCATTGTAATAAACCGAACTGCACCAAAATCAACCCCGGAAGGGTCTGATCCAAGCATATTTGACTTTAAGATCAAAACAATCTGAGTAAAATTTTCTGGGAGCAAGTCTAATGGCTTATCTTTACTAGACAATGTTATCATAGTCAAATATACATACAAAGACCCAAGGTAGCTATCAGCTACAGTGCTCATGGGCAGCCAGTGGCTGGAGAGCAGGGTACACTGTGCTCAGGGTTGTGTCCGTTGACTCACCCAGTTCTTCGCAGTTGTGTTTGAACACAGTAGCATTTTACACTGTACGCCAACCTACAAAGAACATATGATTCATGCAGTAATCATCTGCATCGCAGAAGCACTTCAGATATGGATTAAGACATGATTGTGTACTTGGGGTGGGGGCAAGCCAGATTGTGTTTGTTGCGCTCAGAGGTGAATTTCCTCTAAAAAGACAGTCATGTAAAAGAGCAGCAAATCCAAACATTAACAACCTAGAAACATTCCCAAATTTTTCTTCAAGCTGAAGCTAAGAGTGAATTCAAACTGACCAGATGCTCATTTGTTTTACTTCCCAGTTTGCTGAAACAAAGTTTTGATGAAAGATTCACCTACACGAAGCCATGTATTTCTGTCTCATTTCCACCACTAACCTTAGATCATCCTATAAAAACATCTAGGAAAGGGCACATAAAAGCTTCTCATTCATCATGAAGCTTGATGATACAACGTTTTACAAAGTACTTGCATCTTGAAAGGAAATCCTACAACTTTAACATTGTATATGGTGGCTATTCCCCAGTCAAGTACAAAACAAGGCTGTAGAGCCACAAAGACAGCCTAATGGTATGCCACCAACTCCAAGAACAAAATTTGCCTCTGGCTGCTGTAGAAACACAACCTGCACCAGGATCCAACACAGAAGTGGGTCTAAAGCAGAACTGGGAGCTCAACACATGGGTGTGCTCGCCAGCCTGGGCACGGCTCTCTGAAGGGCAGAATTCAGCCATATGTAGAAGTTCAGATCTTGGACCAGTATCTCACATACACACATGGTGCATTTGTATCTAACATACAGCTTTATCTAGGGTGAGACACATGCATAAATATCTTTCTAGTAACCAACTCCTTCCAGTCGCATGTCAGCTTGAGTTTAAACTGGAGAAGCCCAGTGCATAGCTGAGTTATAGCAGCTGAAGTGCTCTTACTGTAAATGCTCACCAGGATAAATCAGTACAGAATTAGTCACACACCTTCCTAGCATGTGCATCTTCTTCATGTATAAGAAATTCTTCTACAGTTCTCCCAGTCCCACTCAGTCGCATACCCCACAAAGCCTTTGAAATAGTAACAAAATGCTGTATCTATTCACTGCCGCTGTTTTATTTAATCTAGCATTTTTAAGCTTGCTAAAATTGCTTTTTCTGCCCCAAATAATTTCTGGTACATATACTGTCATATGGGAGGATAAAGTATAAAAAAAAAAAAAAAGAACAAAAAACAACCCCACCTCCCCCCCAAAACCCCACAAAAACCCCAACCTTAGAGTAGGAAAGTGGCTTGCCCCCCACCTTTTTAAGTGCCACAGCTTTCCAAAGAGAAGCTTTTCTATCTCATGTAGTAACTGTTAGCAGTTTGTGACATTTCTAGTCTGTCCAGGGTGTAACTAGTACATGACAGGTCAAGTCTGTCACCTTCATAAAAGCAAAGAACATCTACACTGGCACACTACACTGTGGAGTCCCTCTGAGAATTACCGATGTCATACCAAATATCATCAGCAGTATTTATCTCCTCTTCATCTCTGCCATTTGTAGGAGCTTCCAAAAAAATTCAGATTATTTTTACATGAAGATAGCTTTCTCCTTACTCTTGTGAAGTGAATGCCATAAAACAAACCTTGAATCCATGAGATTTAATTCGTCCTTGTGGCAACTATAATTAAAATACAGCTCTCTTTGGGGAATACCTGGAAAATTAAGGTTATTGTTGTCACTATCATTAATTAATTATTATCAGATGCTTGCTCTTAAAAAATGATCAGTCTTTAGATTTTGATGCTCCCTATTATTCTCATTAAGTAAATGGTGAAATAAAGATGAATGAATTGCAAGCAGATGAATTAATGATTAGCCAAGAATACTTTAGACTGAATTCTGTAACCAGCAGGTTTCACATCAGTAGAAAATGCTTGCACACCAGGCTCCACTTTGGGTAAATGTTCACATGAAAATAGTGCTCCAATTAGGAAACTTTCCTCTATTCAGAGAAAGAGACAGATAAATCAGGTGCGAGGAGAGGAAGTTAAATCATTCTCGTGTAGCTGGTCAAGGATTTAGAAAGGAAGCAATACTAATTATGGGCCCATCCCAGATACATCAGATGGCATTATCCTAAATAAGAAATGACATATAAAGCAATGGATCATTTCTGCAAGGAGATAGGGGATATTAATAATGGGCCAAATTTAGGGTGAAGCAAAGCATCAGTGTCCTCCAGGGAAGCAGTTATGCTTCTCCGATTTCCAGGCCAGTGCCAACATTTGCACAGCACGCACAGCATGGGAGATGCTCTTCCTGATGTGTTGGATGTTTTGCCAACTGTATTTACTTCTCTTTCTCCTGTCTCAGCCCCAGCATGTTCCTTGTTCTGGCAGGTGCAGAAACATGGGCTCCATAGCCAGATGGGCAACCCCTAGGAGTTCTCCCATGTCAGCAATTTGCCAGAGGTTTCTCTTGTGCCCCTTGACCCGTTGCAAAGCTACCAGCTCCAAAGGAGCCCAATTCTCCAGCCTCAGACCTTGCACACCATTTCTATTGTTCAGTGAACAGAAAAAAAGGATTGACTTGGAGGAAAGCTTCCATTTATTTAATAAAGAGGCAGAAGAAAAAAAGATATTTAGAGCTACTCTAAAGGATCAAGTTCCCTAAATCCCTAGTTTCTAAGATAATTTAGAACAGAAGTTGAATGTTACAGAAACGCTAATCAGTTATTCAAATACATTTGTTGTGCAGTAATACAGCGTTGGCCTTTGCTGTGTATAATGTCAAGACATGCTATTTGAGGGAGCAATATCCCCCTTTGCCAATCTCCGTCTGAGGCGCTGCCACACACTGCTGGCATGATTCAGCACACTCGGATTTTCACCAAGAACATATCTGTTGCAAGTGGAGGAAGCTAATGGGATCTTCCTTCTTTCCATGTTTCTGTTACAGAGGTCCTGTCTCAAATGAAGCTTAAGCCTCACCTGTGCATTATATTTATTTCCCAGAGGCACAGGCCCTGTCTGCTGTCACCATTTACAGCCACATAGACCTCAGAGCCAGGTCCGTGGTAGCCCTGCAGCGCCCTTCAGAAGTTGTCTCCCTCAAATACAACCACTGCTCAGGTACTTGCTAACAAAATACTGTTCTGCATGTGCCAGACAGCATCCAAAGCCAACCCTACTTGTTATTTTATCACCTACTTATCACTTCAAAAAATCCTGAGGTAGGCTCTTAAATAGCAAAGAAATGTAAAGGCATATGTTATCTAGTTTTTTTATGATTTAATATGACTGTGCAGCACGTTCCTTACATGGCACCGGCATGCACTATGGATCTATCCTCTTGGGACGAGTTCGTACTCTCAAGGAACAGAGAGCCATCCAGTGTCAATGCTGAACCACATGGGCCAGAGCTTCCAAGGGGCCAAATACGACAACAGATATATGTTTAAAATATCAATTATTGAATGCATTTGTTGTGTAGCCACAGCAACCTGCTATTTACAATGTATTATGCATCAGATCCACTTACACAGCGATTTCCATGGGGAAACACAGTTACAGACTCATGCTTGCTGTCCAACCTGTACAAGAAACACTGACTGCCCTGTCACTGGGATCTTCAAAAGCACTCAAGAAAGGCCTAACTCTGTTCCCATTAATTTCAATGGAAAACAAGACCAATATTTAGTGCTTCTACAAGTCTTGTGTATTTTGTCAGCAGTTCAGTCCCTGGGTTCAACCTTCCACTCCCCTATTCACACTCCAAGAACTGTCATCACAGAGCAATGGTTTGCAGAATTATGTCCTTCGTTACTTATTCAACTAGATCATTTAAAATATATTGCTAACATGCAACTATGTTACTTGTATTTAAAAGCTAATACATGTTTTTCCCTCTAACCCTAGTTTTACCTTATCTTCTTGCAAGCCATGGCACATAGGGTAGTGTCCAAAGCAGCAAAGGGGAATCAGAAAATGAGGCTTTTGTCCCTCACTCTGTTGTAAAAGTATTGTTTTGCTACTGGGAGTGAGATTGTGCCCTGAAACTGGTTTGTGACGCTGTAGTTCGACCAGAAATTTTCTGGTGGCAGCTGTAGCTTAAGCATCCCTCCATTAACAGCTTATACTGCTTCCAGATCACCTTCACCCCCATTGTAGCCTGGCTACTGATGTGGCTGCAGGGCAAACAAGTTCAGGAAATATAAAACAACCTTTTTTTTTTCCCCCCCTCCTTCTGGCCATGTTGTTTTTCAGCCAGATCACTTCCTAGGTCTGCTTCACTGTGCAGCTACAAATATGACAGTGGGGTACAATGGTAGGGACAGTATATGAAAGTTAAGATACAAGCAAAGATTGTAGCAAAAGTATAGGAGTTGTTAAAACCAGCTTAATCCCTTTAGAGCAGCACTGCTATGAATTGTCACACGGCCTACGATCACAGATGACCCAACTGCCCTGAGCACCCTATATCATAACTACTCTTCAGGGAACGTTCAAGGAAACCAGCAGTCCTAGCTGAACATCCTTGTTTTAGTTCCTTTAAATCACACCTTTTAAACTAGTATTAATATCTTCAGAAGAGCAGTGACAAGTAGCATTAAATCTTTGTTCCCTTTTTTCTCATTGTTAGTTCAATGGGCTGTTAGCTAAAACATACAAAAGAAAGGAAGACTGGCTTTGAGACCTGCTGAAGAGGCTTTTGCTTACACCGCCTGCATTTCTTTGTTTATCTGACTGTATTGTTTTGCTTCAATAGTTATATTTAGAGCATTCATGAAAAGGACGAAATAGTGGGTTTTTTCCCCGAGATGCTGTGGCTATAGCTAAGTTCTACTGAGCACGTAGGAGCTCTGCAAACAAAGAATTGAGCAACAAAGAAAGAAGCTAGACAAACTCCTGTCCCAGCCTGAACACAGACAAACGGCCTTGGGTGGATATTGAACCTGTAAGGGTGAGCATGACAAAGGGCGATTGCAAGAGGTGGGCTGTCGAGTTCCTGACAGGTTTATTTTAATGCTCATCTGTGTATGTTTACTCAGTTTGAGGGCATTTCCACATGGAAGTGGATATACAAACAAGGGTTTATAAGAGGATAATTATTATTTTGCATTTGCACTTTACAAACATTACTGAATTAATTCTCCCAACTCTCTGCTGTAATAGTGAAGTGGTGTAATTCAGTCAGGAAACACACACAGAATTCAGTGATAAATCCAAAGCACGTCTGCAAGAGTCAGGGAATAAAACCGTATATGTTTCCTTACATCATCTCTACCAACATTCTCCCCCCATCAGATACGTAAGAGTTGAAAAGGGAGATGCAAATTTTTAGCAACCTTATTTTCACTGACGTTTCATCGTTGTAGCTGGTGGACACACAAATAGGCTGGCGTAGCTCAACTGTAAACTCCAAGAGCCCAGCAGACAGGCAGGCACAGAGATTCAGCCCTGCCTCAAGTGAGGGTGACTTACAAATTGTAATAGTAGCTAGCTGTTGGGGTTTGAGTCCTTTTGACCCTACCACTACCACATTCCACTTTGGTGTTCCCCCCTACTCCCCCCCCAAAAGGGGTTTGGCTCAAACCAAGATATTCAAGTGAAAGACAAAATTTTTGTTCCGCTTTTTCCATAAGCAGCAGCACAGAGGGATGTACGCTTTTTGCAAGAGTTTGAATTTTTACCATAGTATTTATTAACCTATCCTAATGTTGACTTATGCTTCAATAAGGTGTCCAAAGAAGTTGAGCAGTATACAATTGTTATAAAGAGAATGGTACATTATTGCTGATCTCAATTTGCATCAGAGAACAATCAAAGGACTTTTATGGGAGTCATTACTACCGGCACACAGCGAGTGCAGAGTCTGAAGTTAAAGCACTGCAGCAGTGGCAGAACTACCACTTTCATTTGTCACCTCAATAGAAGACATTAAAAAATATATAGGTAATGAAACTTAAGCGTAACAGGTTAATAATTAAGATAGCACAGATTTCTCAACGCTGAAACAAGAACAAAAAGGCAGTACAAAACATCTGTGCCATGACAACATAGCAAGCAGAAATTCTGTAAAACCACAGGTTGGACAAAGGTATGAATTCAAGGGTGGGGGTTATTATTCTTCAGGATATTTCAATATTTCTGTGGTTTTCAGAGATGGTTTGTGACAGGTTTATCATTTTCAGCTACCTCAGCCCCATCCCATCTTTCCCTCCTCCCCTTCCAAAACACATACACACTTCTGCCAGAGCTGACCATCACGTGCCAAAGCCTGCCTGTCTCTTTAGCCTCTGAAGCTGGATGCTGAAGAGGTGAGGCTGGCTTTCAGAAAAGGTCAGCTAGTGCTAAAGGAGGAGATGGCCCCAGAGGTAGCTTGAAGCACTTGAAATGATAGAATAACACTTTTGAATTGGCAAAGGGGCAGAGAGAAATACACACAGGAGGAAGCAGAGGAGTCAAGGCAACAGGAGACAAAAGCGAGGGGAATGGGAAGAAGGGTAACATGGACAGGGAAAGGGAGATACGAAGTATAAATAGAGAGGCACAGCATGAAGATAAGCACAATTTTAATAGCAGACGGGGTCCAAAAGAAAACAAAGCTATAATTAGAACAGTAGTATAATGAGTAGCGACCTCAGCCCCATACTTCTACACCTTTACTTTTAAGCACGTTCCAAAGCCACCAAATAAGAAAAACTCTTATATCGCATCCAGGTACAGTGGGAGGGGGCCAAAGCAGAACTAATTTCCTCCTTCAGAGAGGGAGTTGAAGCTTCATTTCCGGGCTTTAGTTCTCTCTTAGCCACCACATATGCAGGTTCAGCAGTCTCACCACCACCATGCTTCCTACAGTCTTTCACCCTCTGTCCTCTCCCAAAGGAAGGTGTTTACCCCCATGTTTTCCTACCAAATGTGGCGACAGGGTGGCAAATGCATTAAAGAATGAGACAACCTGTCATCTCTTTAGAGGGCCTTAAGAAAGACTGTTCTGTTTTAGTCTACCTCCAGATGTGAATGTTTCTGCCTTTCATTTTTCTCCCATTGCAATGTGCTAGCGAGGTTTCTATCTGGCAGATGCCAGAACCAGAGACATGGTAAGAGTCCTGCTAACAACTCAGCATGTGCTTCTGCACTAGCCTCTCTCTGCCAGGTTATCTGGAACACAAGGTAGCGAGAGTCCCTGCTTAGGAGAGGGGACCAGAATCTGCCTTGACAAGTGTTTTGCATGCAGTTAAATAGACAAATGTATTCTGCTGCCAGCCTCTTGCAGGAATTTGACTTGATGCCTGTCACCAAACAGCTTCTTTTGCACTAGAAGAATTACAAAACACTCATACCCTATAATGATCAAAAAGAGAGCCCCCATGCCCACATTAGATTTCAGAGATGCAATCCACACTTCCTTGCAAGCTAATAACATTTAAGCCTACACAAAATTAGGGTACGTGTTTCTGAAAGGTAAAACAAATATGAAAAACTATTGTATTATATAAAGGCCACTGGTCCATCCTCTCCTGTCCCCTGTTTGCAGCAATGACAATCCACCTCCACAAGACATTGCACCATGCACGTGTACAGCGCAAGCCTCTTCTCGATTCTGCTAGTTTGTGATTAACCTCTCATACAGAGCAGAAAGGGCCATATAGCTCAAACTGTTTTTAAAGCTAATGCTGTCTGGATACACTCAGCTTGCATGCAAATATCTAATGTGACTCCTACCAAACTATTTCAGTGACGCTTTGTAGCAGTAAGTCCCAAGAGAGAAGTATGCAGTTTATATTGTGCAGTTCATTAGCTATTTTTCCATTTCACTACTTGGTTTTGTATTATGGTCAAGTAGGAGTCCATTAGAATACCTGTTACTGTGCATGATTAGAAACTCTCATTTTAGAAGAGCTTGAAAGGAATGGTGGCATTCATTTGTTGCAAATACAAGCTCTCAAGAGACAAAGTAAGTCTTTTCTTTATTTCACCTTCTGTATCACTATTTCCACTATGCCCTTTTTCAGAGCATACAGTGCACCCAAACCTCAGAATCACAAATAAAGACATTAATGGTAAAAATCAGCTTTCAGTCTCAGCTAGAGATTGTGCCTCTTTAGTTATCAACACTAAATACTGCAATTAAAGACTTAAAAAAAGACACTAGCAATTTACATGACAAGAACTAACAAAGCCTGCTTTTTATGGATTTGTATCTTGTAGTCACTGGAAACCCAAGAGGCTGCAAGATCCACCTGAAGCTACCTCTGCTGCCGGAGCATCCATAAAGGATTCCCCAGTTTCCTTATGCCCAATGAGTTTATACAACCTGTCCTTCAACCATGATCTCTTTCCCCTCCATTTGGCCACCCATTTTCACCCAACTTACAGAAGCCCTGTTATCCCCCACAGCTTCAGCACTAACATGTTTTTGTTGATATCTGCTTAAATTTATTACCCACCAACAGTATTATTGCATTCAGTTTATTTCCTTAGGAAATCAAACAAAAGGACACACTTAAATATATCTTCCCTTTCTTGGTCTACTTGCTCAGTCACCATTGCAATGCAAACAGATTGCCCAAAGAGGCTGAAAAATCTCCGTCCACCAAGATATTCAAAACTCAGTTGACGAAGATTCTGAACAAATTGATCTGACTTCAAAGTTAGATCTAACTTGAAAGCTAGTGCCTCCTTTGAGCAGGTAGGTTGTACCAGATGAGCTCCAAAGTACCTTCTAATCTGTTTGCTATGCTCCTAGTAGAATCAACAGTTGTGAGCACTTCTGATAAGCTTCCTACAATATTTAGACACCTAAATGGAGTCCTCTATTAAAATTTAATAATAAACAGTACAGCAGAGTCTGGAAGCAGGTCAGGGAGGATACTGGAAATACCCCCCTCTCCATGTTACAGCAGCTATTCCATGGTTGATGAACATTGCATGTCAAGTTATTCCTTACCTAGAGCATCCATGCTAAACATTCAACAACGCCCCAGCCCACGAGCACAGCCCATTAGGGTACCTTTGCAGTACTTCTGAAAGGCACCAGTTGCAGTGCCATGTAAACCAAAAGTCAAAAGCTGCTAGCTAGAGCACCAGTTTCTTCTGTGGCTCACTCATTCTTTGACCTCTCAAAGGAGAGAAAGACAACAAATTGACTGAGCCTTAACAACTCATCTCATAGGCTTCCAAAAATGGTAACAACTTTGTCACTTCTGGCTACGACTGAATTTAGGTTGGCAATTCTGCCAACCCTCTGAGCCATCCAGCCCCTTGTGCCTTTCATTTTTTAGGGTATGGTTAGATTAGCCATCCATTATAAATATGACACAGCAGTACCCACAAGCATTAGAGAGTTTTCAGCATTTCAGCTAAAAACCCCATTTTGGAAGGATTTACAGCTTGGCTGCAAGAGTGGCGTCTGGCTGAAACGTGGCATACAAAGTCTCGCCATAAGAACCCGGCCATTTAATAATAAATCAATTTGGCTATTTTTAAATTAGAAGGCTGAAAAATGCAGATGAAGTTTACCATTTGCTGACACATCTTTGATCTCAGAAGGAATGTGAATTCCACAGGCCAACTCTTCAGCTGATGTAAATCAGCATAACTACACTGGCATCAGTGGAGCTCCAGTGATTTACATGCTACAAATCTGTCCCTGTATTTATTAATGGAATATTTGTAGTTAGCTTTTGGGTCAAATCTTTGCTGTTGATGTAACCTACTGGAATTAACGGGGAGTTGCACATACAAATGCAGAAAAAGACTTAGGTTTCTTTCTTCCCACTCTGATTATTTCATTTTTAATTAAAACAAAATTGCAGAGAACAAGCCTAATCATAGAGAACCCAGAGTACTTAAGGCAGTGCATATCTTGGTTAGGACCATAATGAGATTTACAAGGCAGCTGTAGGACATGCATCAGTTGCTACTTTTTAATCTTTATAGATGGATCCATATGGCAATCTGTGCTATTGTTGATCCATATTTACACCACAAGCCTATATTTTAGTAATTTCATTGGGAGATCATGCTGAAGCTTAAAAAAAAAATCTCTGAAAAACACAGAGGCCAAAGATTTGGCATTACATTCAGGACTTTCTCTTCCTTCCTCCTCTCCCCCCCACTATCTCCTACCTACTGCTTGCTTTGTGTTGCAGAAAGGACAGCACAAAACCCTCTCTGCCTCAGCTTCTTCAAACCAGGCATGTGCAGAGTGTCAGCTACTGAAGAGACCAGCTAGTATCAAGGGAGCAAGTAAGATAAGGCACTAAAGCCAAAAGCCAGAACATCCAAGCTCAATTTAAGTCTGCCCCAATTTCCTCTGCCACACAGGGCAAGTTCTGTCACCTTTTGGCACTGTTTCCATCCCCTCCCCCTGCCATAAAGCCAAATGGGACTAATGATATTTACTAAACTGTGTGTGGAGCTGGGATTTATGTATGACATATGCTAAACATACCACCTATTTGCATGTTTATGATTGCACATGCCATCATAAATGCAAGGTGGAACTGCCTTTGCAAATGCGTCATTTTACAAACATTTCTGAAAACCTGAGTATCATCTGGGTTATTGACCAGATCTTTTTGAAAGCAGTATTTTGTATTTAGTGATACTGTAAACACAAAACATTTACTAACACTCAGCACACGCGGTGCCTGTCTATTATGATGTATGCAGAAAGCATGGTAGCATTAATTGATGTAATGCCCAAGATAGAAATGTTTGCTTGTTTCACTCAGTACATTTCTTCATTTGCTGAATAATTCAGCTTCTATACAAGCTTAGCTGACCTTTGCTTGATAAAGTCATATTTCTAAGCATTTGCTTGCATTTGGTATTTTTAATCAGGTTCAAGTCCACTCACTACATATCAGAGCTGAGAATAATGATGCAGATACATGTTTTAGCCAAATGATGTTCCTTATAGCGCACACACTTCCCCCAAATCACTGAGTTGTTAACTAAAGTGTAAGAGAATTTATGATGCTAAATAAAACCAGAAAAAAAAAAGATGTTTTAATAAGATGAAAATCCAAATGTTAAAATAATGAGCCATCTGTATGGGTGGCCCTCTCCTGAGATATGCCAAGAGCTTTACCATCTGTGAAACATTTACCAGCTGTTTCCTTCCTTTTTCGTGAGAACATAAGAAATCCTTGCAGTTGGTGTTTCTAACTGACACATCCTAGTGAAGGAAACAGGTTTGTTCAACGTCAGGGACCTCTCATGAAAGCTAGCCTGGCTGGAATTAACCTAATAATATTTTGGGAAGCATCACTGTTCCCTATTTCAAAAAGGTCTTTCCAAACAATGGTCCAGCAGGCCACAAAGCACTCTGGAAAATGGAAAAAGGCAGAAAACAGCCCATGAACCACAAACTGGTTTCAGGAAAAAAAATATATTGAATATTTGATCTGAACATTTCTTTACCATTTTGCTTTTTTTAAACCCTAATCTGTTGCAGGAATTCAGGATAACTTTGTAAGCCATATGAAGCTCAAAGGCACCTGCAATAAATAAGTATAAGTATAGAACTGGACCTTGCTTTCTCTCCTCTGATCATTGTTTGCCATACCTGCAATCAGCATATCCCTGCAGCTTTTGACCCAACACATACCACACCTCAGGGCAAGTGAGTTACATAGGGTCCTAGGATCAGACAATCACGCTCCAAAAGATTTTAGTTTGCGGTACACGCAGATCAAAGGCTACAAAATAAAGACAAGTTCAATCCATGAAAGGATATATTGGCTTGTATTTATTTGTATCCTGATGCGCTGTAGCCCTAATTGCACGACATTTAATTATTTCCTTAGTGTTCTCTTATTTCATTAGCTGCCAATGTGAATTGAAGAGAATATAAACTTAAGAAGCAGAATTAGCTCTTAAATTCCAAGTCGATGAAATTTGCCCATAGGAGTGATAAAGGGAGTTTCTATGAAGTATTCAGTTATGTTTTCAAAAGTTAATTTTTCAAGAGACTTGTGAAGTCAGTCGGGGAAAAAAGGAAATCAGCATCTGATCAGGTTGACAGTCAATGTGGTTGTGTAAAGAGCAATATTTGGTTATCATTTATATGCCAAACACCATGATGTCCTGTACTTCGCAATTATGAAAATGGTAACAGACATGAAAACAGACATCAGTTCTACACAATACACTGGCAGCACCTGCCTCAAATCAAGCATCATTTTTCTCAATAAGTTTCCTCTCCCTTCCCTCACTCCCTTCCCCAAAAAGGGAACATTAGCCATAGCATGAAGAAATGATGGCTTGTCATCTCTTGTGTGGGGATGCACTGAGACACGAGGGGGGACACCACTGAATGGAGCAGACAGCAGTGTGAACATATCGGGACAGATGTCTGACGTGGCACCCAGAGTCCCCTTTTGCTTGCAGGGAACATCCCTGCACAAATTGCAGAGTTGCCTCTGGAGTGAGGAAACTCTATCCCACCACTGATCCCACCCAGCCCCGGTCCCACATGTTAGCTGTACATACTAGAGCAACCCCAAAACCCCTTCAACTTGTACCTACCACAATGCAACCTCCATAATCAGCTCCACAATACCCGACAGCTGATTCCCATTTTCCAAGAACTAAGTACAGAAAAGTTGTCTCCATACATGGGCTATCTATACCACAAGTGACATTACAAAGCATAACCTTTACAATTCAGTTAGGTAGTACCAGAACAAGGACAAGGCAGCACATAGTGGCACTGTCAACATAAACACAAGTAGACCCTTGGGCAGTTATCCTGCTAGGATCTACAACGTGAGAGCACTAGAAGTCTGCGTGACACTGAGAAATGCCTGCAAAAACCGTTACTGGAGTCGCTCTGCATCTTTCAGCAGCGAGCTGTAAGCCAACGGATCACACTATGGGCCGCAGAAGAATTCCTCTCCTTGAAATCAGCATTGAATCAGAGAGTTAGCCAACAAGAGCAACATGCAGCTGATTTCCTGCACTGCAGGATCTGTTCAGTATGTAGTTAAATTTAAGTGTTAAACTTGTTTCATTATACATAATGGTTCTTTCATTGACATTGGAACCATTCTTCTTTAAGTTAAAAAACACCCAAATAGAAACACTTTGAAGAGACAAGCAAATGGAATAAAAGGGCACTGGGCATTTGGAAGCAGGAGTGAATGACTCTCCCTAAACACAACTAAACAAACATCCCAAACTGAGGACAGACCTAAGGAAAACTGTAAAAAGAATAACATCAAGGTCTCCAGGACCGGCTACAGTAGTATATTTGATATTTCATTTATTATGGTACCACGTCAATCTGCAATGTGTGGAAAGGTGTAGACATAAACCTGTGATTCCAATTTCTCTCCATAACTTAAGAAATCATACTTTGCCAGTAAATTAAGTCAGAGTTGTAGATACTTTTTATTAAACCACTTTGAGCACTATGAAGCACAGTTCTACAGCTACCAAAATATATCAAGATATAAAACACAGCATGGATATTAAGCAAGCACAAATGAAAATAAAGGAGTCATTTATGTCCTCTTGGGCAAACCAACTTCCCCAATATAGCATCCATACTGTCAATAAAACACCTGGCTTTTCTCATGAGAATGAAAACTTAGAACTTAAGTTTTAAGTAATAGCAAAGAACAGCACAAGATTTTTACTAGGCATCCTCCCAATAATTTTAGAATGGGTTCTAATACTGAATGGTACTGAAGAGTTTATGATCCGTTCTTTAAAGAGGAACTACAAGGTTTGGTAGCTTGCACAATGTTTTAGGGCATAATTATATCACTTTCATATGAATTTATCTTTTGCCAGAAGATCTAAAGTCTTCAAAAGATGGCGAAAATTGAGTTTCATGCCATCCTTGAAAAGTAAGTCCTGGAAAACATCATATCAATATTTATTCCCAGAGAAACTGAGGCAGGAAGTAATACAGAATTATTTTCAGGCTGATGTAACTATGCTTGCCTCAAAACCATCAAATCAGCTCAGCTAGGTGGAAGTCCTACTGGTACCATAGCCCTTATATTCTTAAGTGTTAGAAAAACCTTGGGATACAGGAGGGTATAGAAAATGTGAGTTGCTTGAGTGGTACCTGTTCAAAGCAGCACCTTCTTCTGAGGTCATGGGATTTTAATTCATTATATACTCTAGTGACCCGAGCCCATAACAGCATCTACACTTAGACGAATGTTATTCATATGTGCTTAAAAAGGGATCAGGAAAAAGCTAACACTGACTGCATTACGTGCTGTGTTCCCCTGCTAGAGTAAGATTAAGGTCATTGGCAGGGCAGACCATGTATGTGTAAAGTTTACATTGCAGACATCTTCACTGGTTTGCTGAAGTGCTCATAATTTCAGGCACTCAAATACTCTTCAACTTTGAGTATAGAACATGTGCAATTAATCAGAAAGCCATTACTAACAAAAAATGGGTTTTGTAGGTGTAGAAAATCCTGCATATCTTTTAGGATTTATAAAAACCCACAGCTAAGTCTGCTATTTAAGACAAATAATAGCCAGGTTTTAAAATCAAGCAATCTTAATTTTTTGTTGCTATTTTGAAATCTCTCAGGGTGATTTTCCATGGTTTTAAATTCCTTACATGGCATCAAGCATAGCATGTGTGTATACGCATTTGTATGTGTATATTAACCCATTTTGTTCTTGGTTCTAGTTCTAAGGAACAAATATTGCTCTGGACAAAGCCCATCTTGAATACTACCCTTCCGCACGCAAACGAGGAAAGCCTCACTTTGCATTTGAAGTACCTGTATAACTGAGCAAGTGTGAAGCCTTGCTCTTCTGTTTTGAAAGCTAGCAGTTTTAGCAGTTAGTACTTCTAAATGACACCAGTTATAGTGTTCGATGTATAAATTCTAGATTAGAAAAATTGTTTGTAACCATAGCCTCTTCTCTGTGCTCCTGGAAACGCTCCGACTGCTGTAGGCTGCACAGCGGGTTGGTAAGAATGTGACAGAACAGACTCCAAGTAACACCAAGGTGACACGGGTAGGGTTACTGATGATTTAGTGGGCTGCACAGTGCTCCTGGTTAGTAGGCGTTTGAGATGTAGACTCAAAGAATCTGAGCGCTCAGCATAGCTAAAGATCCCATTTTACTTGTTGGAAGGGTAGCTATGTTAACCAGTACCCCGGACAAATTCCAGCATTGGTAACTGCATTCTGTTTTAGCAAATTCTCCATTTTCAATTAGGAAAGGTATTCATCATTTTTGTCTTTGTGCTGCTCCTGTGATAGGGGTGAACAAAGGCAGCAGTTGACAGTGATCAACTTTTTGACACATAGGTGAAAAATGGGCTTGCTAAGTAGGTAATGGTGAATATTAACCTTTTCGATGGAGACCCCTGCGCAGTTCACTCAGGGACAAGTGGTACTCTGCCATGAACTACAGGAACCATTCTCAGTATAAGGCAAAGAGAAACAGAGACACAGCCCAAGTACTGGGGCTGCACCACTACAAAGCTCCGAGTGTATCGTGCAATAAAGAACTAGGTAGCGTTAACGATCAAGGAAAGCTCCTGTTCCTTCTCTCTCCAGTTCCAGGTAACGTGTCTGTCTTACCACAGTAAGTGCTCAGAGAACTGCCCGTAACCAAGAGAAGAACAGACTCAGACCCCGTATTTGTAAGTTTGCCTGGAATTAACATCTCTACAAACCTTGTAAGTCCTTGTGCATCCCGTGTAATCAATGACACTAAAGCGAGTCACTGACTTTCAGTGGATGCACTGAAGACTGAGCTAACTACCACACCAATGCAGAGAGAACCTTCGCACCAGCATTTCTGCCCAGCTGGGAATTTTAGCCAAGCAGGTGCTTTGGAGTTGTTCTTGACCAACAGGTTTCATCTAACAAAAATGCCACTGTACAATTTATATGCTTGAACACACTTAAAAGTATCATCTCTTCTGGTCCAAAGGGTCCTTAAGAGCAGCTATAGGACAGGAGTAATAACACATACGCAGGCAGACTGACATTTCTGCACGCAGACAGACATTTCTTACTATTATTTTTATGTGAATGACCAAAATGGAACTGTTTGAAAAAATCCCCTGCAAGTATTTCTGGCTTTCCTGACCCTGCCCTTCTCTTATTGGTATAATATTTATGATCTTGTGTATCTTAATTCTTCCATTGAGAGTCTTATGCCGATTCACAGACCAGGTGCTGTGTAGGTGGGTGCTGTGTGGGTTTCCCCTCTGCTCAGATGCCTGAACTACAAGAGCTAAGCATCATGTTCAGCCAGGCCTGAACACCCTTTGAGCCAAGATTAACAATCTGTGCCAAACTATGGAGGCAGCCTGGGATCAAAACACCTTTTTTAAACTTTTGTTAATATCTAGTTATATAAATAGTACAAATCTGTCCGTAAAAGATCTCTCTTAATCACTTGTGCAGTCAGGCAAAGTTACACTTCATTTGACAGAATGTCATTGAACAGTAGATGCCCATCCTCGATCCCACAGTAATTCATTATTACTTAACTCCATTGATTTCAATGGAAGGCATCACAAATCCCATCAAAAGAAAAAAACCAAACTATATTTTTTTGGCATTTCTTTAAGAACTCATTTGTGACCTAGGAGTAGTTAATTTCAAAGGATGATCTGCTTTATAGCTTTTGTTTTAGTTTATTAATTATCCAATCTCAACAGTCTGCTAGGATCTTCCTCTGAAGAGAGGGGCACTTAGTCATAGTACCAGCATATTTCCCAGTGCTCTGCAGAACCTCCCTCACTTTGTAACAGGGGGAAGGCACCTACATTTAGCATCTGGACTGGATTTCTGAAACACTCTAGACTCCACCAAAGCCCCCATTTGCCTCTCCACTTTCAATCCTCATGGGCTGTCAGTCTCTTTTACTTAGTCTTTGGTAAAAACAAATACAAAAACCAATGTAAAATTCAAATACGACTGGGAAGTACATTTGGTATCAGATTGCCTTGAAACCTACTGCAGCTTTTTGCAAAACTATACCCATGTTCTCCCAAGTTCTTGGGCACATCTGGAGTTTCACAGTTTTGGATCAAACCAGATGACAGCAGTCTGTCAAAAGACAGCCAGAAGCCCATCAAACAGATATGCAAAAGAATTAAATGAAGAAAACTCTTTTGAACCCAAAATAGAATTTTCTGTAACACAGAAATAGTTCTTTTTCCAAACTTCCTTTCATGGAAAGGACAGAAAGTTAATTCTTTCTGTCTGAAAACAACACATTGGCTTTACTGATGACAGCCTTTAGAAATAGAAAGACAAGAACATTTACTACTTAGCTGTAAGATCATTTTACACATGTGAAAGCAGTGTTCGTCTTGTGCATGATGGGGAGATGGGACCGCGACCACACCGGGATTTGTGGTCACCTTGGGGGGACCCAGTTCTGACCCAAAAGTTTTACACCTCAGGTACAGAAAATCTTAAATAACTCAAAACACTGTTTTGGACTGAAAAGCCAGCTGAGCTTGTTCAGGAAGGGCTTCTGGCTTGTTTTGAGAGATGGTGGTTCAGAGCATTGTACTTGGCCTCAGAAATTTAATTGTACCTAAATTAAGACTGAAAACTGATCAGGTTGGATTAAAGCCTAGTGGGATTCTGGAACAGAGATTTCTTGCTCTGTCCTTTGCTAATATTTTTCCAAACTACTTTTTGGCAATCCTTTCATTTTTGCACCCAGTTTTCCCTGTAAATGAGCAGTGAAATTCCAAAGGACTCTATCAGGAGTTAAAATCACTCAGTATATATTTGCCAGCGCATGCAGTGTTTATTTTTAAACAGTGCCAAAAGTGTTTATAGATAGAAACAACAGGACAACCCATAATTAAATAACTGTTTCTGCTACATCTGCTATTTAGCAACTTGAAGGAAAATAATTTCCCAACAACAAATAGGAATGGTCAAGAAAGCTCTCAAGTTTGGGCCCATTATTACCATATAAAACAACATATTAGTTGCTTAGCTACCAATCATAAAAGAAGCCCAATTAAAAATGAAAGAATCTTAACTAGCTGCATGGAATATAAAAGTGAAAAGTTAAAAGCTGTCAGGTGGTTAGTGGAGAGAATACTGAGAAATGATTGACAAACTGGGCTTGCTTTGCTTCAAATTTGGCTTTGATTCAATAAATGATTGACACACTGATGTCGTCTGAAATAGCAGATTGTGCTTTGGAGAGGCTATTTAGCAGCCCATTGATTGACAGGTTACTAAAATTGTCCCATGGACAGAGGTAACCAAACAGAGCTATATTTTGACAGGTGGGCTTTTTTTTTTTTACACCTGTATTTACTATACAGTTTATATTAAAAACCGAAGTAGAGAAAGGCCCATAAAAGTGTCATTCAATTTCCATGAAAATGGCTTGATGTCTCTTTTTGTAATATTGTTCCACAAAACTAGAATTCCATTCCCCCATTAAGTATCCTGCTTTTTACGGAAGACTCTTAAAGCCAAACTGAACAGCCTCAGACTTCTTTTTCAGAAATGGAGACGTATCGTCAACATGAAAGCATTTGCCCATTTGCACGCCGAGCACCCTCCCCTTCGCAAGGCAGGAACAAGTAAGGTAACCAAACGAGTTTCCGAAGCCGTAGCAGGTAACACGGCTCAGTCCAAGATGGATGAGGTATCGTCCCAACACTTGGTCTCACCAGTTCCCATAAGCTAAGGATGGGGTGGATCAGCACCTGAATTTGAGATCTACAACCCTGAGTAAGACTGAGGGTTTGTAAGAACTCATTCAATGTCCTCTGAAACAGGTGTGAGGCAGCACACGATGATGCAAGGAATTTTGCCACTAGTGACACAAGTGCTTCAGAAATGCCTGATGATTTAGGTACACAGAAAAAAATATTCTGACCAGTGATAGCGATTAAAAAACTCCTAGCGCTTTTTTTTTTTAATTAAAGTAAGAGCACCACACAGCATTTTTCCTGAGTAAGCATAAATACAGCATTATTCCTCTCCACTGTCAGCCTCCAGACTCCAAAAATACTATTTTTCTAGGTTTATTATCACTCTTATTTTTGACACCTTTAATACAAAACCAATTATTATTCTTGAGCAATAAGTCTTTCTTGTTTCTGAATACCCTCCTTTTTGTTCCTAAATTTCCTGTTAGGAAGGACATTGCCTACTTTGTCCCACAGTTTTTATTCTTAATGTTTTAGACTTCCACAAAACTTCAGTGTTTCTGATCTTCTTTTGTAACTTTCAGTCATTTATACAGATTGCTCTTTGCTTTCCAGCTTCAGCTTCTCAAGTGCATGTGATTCACTGATAAAACCCCATTTTATTTAACCTGAAGAAGCTTGCTCATTGGTTGCAGACAAAAGACTAAGGATGGGCACTTACCTTAGTTGTAAGCAACCTAAGTTTGCAGGTTACACTCTCCACTTATGGAAAGAAAGAAAGAAAGAGATTGTTTCCTTCAGAGAAACTCCTTCACAGCACATATTCAAACCAGACTACGCAGGAAACACAAGAAAAAATATTACTGATATCCATTTACCTGACAGAGGCATGCATAGAAAGAGCCAAGACAGGATCTGCATCTGAAGGTAGAAAACAGCCACCAGAGCAAATGTGCTGAGTTTAGCTGCTGCAGTTACAGAGCAGGGGCAGAAGCTCACCTAAGTACCCCCCCCCGCCCCGTGCTCCCCAGCAGCTGCTGCTCGTGAGGACAGTTTGCAGCGTCCACTGGAAACACCTGGAGAAGAGCCCGTGAGTCCCACCTAGAAAGGCAAGCTCAGTCTTCTGGGCCTGGTGCACAAACATTTTCATGAACGTTCAGAATTTTTTGAAAGTTCTTCTGTAGAAAGAAAAAAATATTTCCTTTTTTTGCCTTCCTTTACTTTTCATATGCAATTATTGCTTTTTGGTGTATGAAAACTTTGCCCATTATATCAATAAGAGGTTTGTTTTATTAAAATTACATTTCAATTAAAATCAGATTAAGCATTTTGTCCCTTTTAGTGGCTTTAGCATTTCAGTTAAACTTTCTCTGCATTGTTTATTAAACAAATGTGCTTGGTATGCATAAACTGTGTTTGTCCATTTATCTTTTCTTGACATTGAAAAAAATCCCAGTATGGCTCAGTGGGTGACATGGTTTACTACGAGTGGCAACACAGAGAATTACAGATTCTTAAAGTATTTAGCACCTCACCTTTTCCCCAACCATTATCAGAGACAGAATACTAGAGGCTTTAGGAAGTGCCAGTATCATTTTAGTCCCCAACATATCAGATACATCAATTATTCCAATTGCCAGCATAATTTTATTCTCTAATTATAAATGATAATAATAACTAATCATACCAATAAAAGAAAGAATAGGCTTACACTGCACAAACAATTCATTTATGGCATAATGGATAGCATACATCCCAATACCATGGTGACTGGGTGCTTTATAATGAAATTATCCAGATAGATAGGGGTATTTGCATACTTTGTCAAATCGACACTGCTATAGCCAGTTTTAAAAGCAACTTTAATCCCAAACATCTATGCCTTCGCCTTGCCTTCTAATTGGGGCAAGCAGCTTCTAACCCAAAGTTTCCTGTAGACGTTTATCCATCTTTGTCAACTGTGTAATATATTTTCCACAGTTTATCTGCTCTCTTGATTTGGATGGCTGCTCAATCTTTAAAAGGAAGAGAGAAATACAGCATCCAAGAGCTCCCAGTGCTTACTTACCTGTCTCTGTAAGTGGCCTGGCCTCTCCCATCCCCTTAGTGGTTTCAAAAGAGGAAAGACGTTCTGCTTTCCAAAAGAAAACTGCTTCTGCCTTCGTTTTGTGCCTCCTCCAGAAGACACAACCTCACAACCTCTTAGCTACTGGCAACTAACGGACAAGACCTTGCTAAGTGTGATTTTCACATGGGCACAGGATCCCTTAGAAACATTGCTCTCTAAAAGAAAGGACCAAATGCAGCCCTTGTGTTTTTAATTTCCCTCCTTCCCAGTTATAGTAGTGCACAGTCATTTTTTTGATTCACTGGAAAAAAACCCCTGACATAATTTTCAAGCTTCTGCTTTGCAGTAAGGTATTCAGCAGTTACACAGGCATTGCATAAAACACGTCCATTTTATAATTTTAATGTTCACAGCATAATTTTTAAAATCTATTAAAACATATTTTTCAATGAAATATGAAATTTTAGGACAAAAGTTTTGGAAGAACACTGCTTTCTTGATGTTGCTTTTTCACTCTAAAAATGGCAGTTCTCAGGTTTTCTTTTTTTTCAATTATGTCTTTTTCCAAGGACTCTTCTGAGACTACAGTCCATTTCCTGCCCAGTTCCAGCCGATTGTTATTATTTTAAAAAATTCTAAAGGTGCTGTTATTTTTTTAGAAAAGAAAAATAAATCCACTAGTCCAATGTGCCTGCTGATTAGGGACTTAACTCAAAATCCACTGAAGAAAACAGAAGGTTTGTGGATTGCAGTATGAACAACTTTTAGATCAAACCAATTCAATTAGCTGCTTTTGCTGTTTTGATTGGGAAATGGTATTACAGTGTTGCTGTGCTTATTTCAGAAAAAGTGGCGTGTTTATTGTTGGTTTTTTTAACTGGAGATTTGTTGTGATTTAAAGAAGGAAAATTCAGTTCCTAAAATGAGAGCTTCCAGGCTGTTTCAGTCTGCAGTAGGTTTGCAAGACTGAATTATAAATTCTGGAAATAGGATGTCATAGTTAAAAAATGCATGGTGAGCCTTATGTGTAGTTCTGAATGAGATCTTATGTGATATTTAAGCTGATGACATTGTGATGGAAGATGAACCACAGATGTGGCTGGAGAAGGTAGCTGCAGCCAGAGCTGTGCAAACCATTGCACTGTTTTAAATTCTTGTTACTTGGCCACAAAAGATTATTTTTTGCAGTTAGATGGGAGTTCGAACTCAAATGCCTTTTTTGCAGCCAAAGGGTGAATCTTTTAGCTGAAGATTAGAAGGCAAGGGGCTCTGGAAATGCTGCCTGCTGTTACTCAAAGTGTAAATTATTAGCAATATCAGGATTTCATCCCAGCAGGTGAAATTTAACCTTCCTTACCACCCCACCAAACTGGAGTAACTGAACTATGTGCAGAGAAATGCCTGAAAGGGGGAAAATGGATCTTGCCCCAGTGCTGCTGTTCTAAGCCTTTGCAGGAGAAAAGACTGTTGTATAGCATGGCAAGGAATATTTCTACAAAAAATCCCAAACATATATTCTACAAACACAAAGGAGTATTTGTCTAAATGTGAAAAACGTGCAGAAAAGAGTTCCTTATAGTGACCACGAACACACAGGGGAAAATTATAAAGAGAAAGTCACAAAATGAGATACAACTAGAAAAGCACATAATAAGAAAGTCTTTGGTAAGTGCCTTCTCTACGCAGGAAAAGACCTAGGAAAGATTACATCTGTCACTCAGCAAAGAGAGAAAGCTTTTGACAGATCACCCTAAGAAAGCCTCTTTTACTTTCATCTTCGCTACGGGAATCAGCTGTGATCAGATTGCAAAAATAATCAAGACCAGTGTCAGAATAGTGGGAGCTCTGGCTACAGCAGGAAGAAGAGTTTCAAGAGCACTTAGAAAGTACATAGATAAGGTCAGGCCATCAAACTCATCTTCGAAGAATTTCAGAACTACCAGTGATCATCCCTGAAGATCTGTGGAGGACCAATGGTTTCCAGAAGACTCAGACCAGTACAAATGCAGCAGCTGTCTTTAAGATGGAAGGGTGGGAAGGGACCATTGGGTCATCTTACCTTCTGTTCATATAAAAATACTGGAACAAAATAATCAAACTCTCTATAAGAACCTAGAATAAGGTTTTTGGAGATGAACAACAGACAACATGGATTTATTCAGGATAAATTATGCCAAACCTATCTAATCTCATTCCATGACAGTGTGACAGACCTTGTGGACAGAGAAGTCATGCATCTTGACTTCTGTAAGCTTCTACCACTGTCTCACACAATAGTCTCACACAAGTGAGCTATGGGATATCCTCCAGATGACATTACTGCAGGGGGCTGGAAGAGGTTGGAAAATCATACTCCAAAATAATACCTTCAAGGCCCATTGTCAGGCTGGAATAATGTCTGGAGTGGGTCCTGGGCCCAGCAATATTCAATACTATTATTAATGCCTTAGAAGGTAGAACAGAAAATACTTTGCATGATATCTGCAGATGGTACCAAGCTAGGGGGAACGGCAACAGCCTTTGAAGACAGCATTATAATACAGAATGATCTTGACAAATTGCAGAAACAGTCTGAAAAAATAGGATGCAATTCAAGATGAATCAGTGCAAAGTTGTCACTGATGCATAATCAGCTGTTCAAATATAGGATGGGGACAACTGATTACAAAGCAGTTCTGCAAGAAAGCATCTGGGGTTACAGTGATTTAGAAGCTGTACATGAGTCAACAGTGTCATGCTGTTGCAAAAAGGGCATATGTCAAACTGGGACATATAAACAGGAGTGTCATATGTTAGACATGTGAAGTAATCCCACTTGGTGCTGGGAAGATTTCAAACGCAATACAGCATCCAGTTTTTGGCGCCGCACTTCGAAACATATGTTGTCCAGCCACAGAACAATGAAAATAGCACCAGATCCAGAAAACATGACCTACAACAAATGACTGAAGAAATTGGGGTTGTTTGGTGAGTAGCTGTAATAAGTCTTCAAATATTAAAAATTGCTGCAGAGGAAGGAAATAAACTGTTCTCCATTTCATTTGAGAACACCATAAAAAGAAACAGAAAAGTTTCCCAAAAGCGTTCAATAGTAGGAAAATTTTCTAATGGTAAGGCCACTAGAATAGATTGCCCAGAGGAATTGTTGAATCTGCATCGTATCGGTCAAATGTGCCTCAAGAGTGAAACAAGTGTAGTTAATCCTATCACAGGCAGAGAGGACTGCACCGCACAACTTACCAAGGTACTACTCTCTTTTCTGTAAGGGATCCCCAGTCTGTCTGTCTCAAGCTGATTCTTTCAAAATCATTGTAATCCCATTTTTTTTTTTTAATCATTTTTTGCCAGTAATTTTGAATAAGAAGGAGGTAAATGTTGAAGCTGACAATGTCTGTAGCTGGCAATAATACTACATATTGAAAAATTTTCATTTCTTAAACCCAAATAATTTCTAACTTTTTTTTTGTTTATAGAACTCGTCAGAATTTCCACTTTTTCTTTCTGTAAAGTGGTAGACAAAGTGTGAAGGGGATCATCAGCTCCGAGGTGAATTTCATTCAAGATGAGTTATGTACCTACATATATGTAACTTCTAGGAAAAAAAAAAAAAAGGAAAGAAACCCCCCCACACATTTAATTATCAGCAGAGCAGCCACAGAAAGACAGACAGACAACAAAAACAAGTAAGATAAGACACTTCAAGTAACACAGCTGAGTTAGTTGTGACTACTCACGATGGGAACTGTTATCAAAGTCAAGTACACAAAGCATATTTGGCCCTTTGTTGTGCACAAAAATGTCTCTAAACTTTCCTGTAATGCAAAACAAATCACACACTTTATTTTGAAAAATCAGACCAAAACCACCCCAAAGCTATAGCAATAGAGGATTTTCGCTATCCCAGATCACACTATTGTTCCATGTAATCTGCACCTAACCAAGAAATTGGAAAACCTGTAAGAACATACCTCGTTGATTGTATATTGCTATATCTGGGGGGAGAAAATTCCTTCCGGATCCCAGTGGGGAATTCAGCTCATGCCCTGAAGCATGAGATTTGATTACTCTTTTTTGAACATGCATAACTGCCATTGCTATTACTGGTCATAACATTTTGTCAGGAAAGAGAAATATTATTCTGCAATGTAATAAAAATAGATAAAATTCAATATAGCTTCAGAATCATTTGCTACATTTCCAAAGTAAACATTAAGCACCCATCAAGATTATTCCATTGGATAAGCCAAGGAAGCCTCCAGTGCTATCTGTTAATTTTATTATCTCTAATTTTCAAGTGTGCAAAAATGCTTTCAGTAAATATTATGGGTTCTTCCTGTGCTAGAAGAGATGCTAAATGACCTTCACCAACTTAGTTATAAATAACAGAAGCAGGGAACACACAAATGCTGTATAGTTTCAGCTCTATTCAAACCTATCAGAGAATTCTGACCAGTGGATAAAAATGGACACCAGATTCTGCTTGCTTTTTTTCCTCTTCTTCATAATCCCACCCCAGTTCCCTCTTGAAAGGCATTCTGTTCTGTCAGCCATAATGGCATCTGCTGGTGGAGACAGGAAGCCATAAATCTGTAGGGTTCCTCTCGACCAAGCCTTGTTAATGCTCCCATTTATCACTGAGGATAGGGTGCCATCTCACTAGTGCTCTACTCAAAAGTCCATCTTCTCAATTTCCCCTTCCCAAAGGAGTAACCATTTAAAACAGTGACTTTCTCATCTTGCATGTTGAGACTGAAAACGCCACTGATACAAATACCATACCCAGTGTGTAGCATTTGGATTTAAGCCACGACTCTGGAGAACAATAGCCGCTACTTGCTGATCCCAGACTACACTGAATCGCTGCTTTGCTTACATCTAGAGCTTGTATCTTTTCAACTTGCACAGAAGTAGCAGATCCCAGATGGAGAGGTTAAAATCTGAGGGGACTCTGTCATTTGCCCCCCCTTCCTCCCCCATGCCTGCTAGCATCCCAACACATTATGCCGTGTCCCATGGTTTGGGAGACTTGTTAATAAAAACACCACTGTATTAAACAGCATTTAATACACAATTCTTCGTAATAAACAAACTATCCTGATCAGAGGTGCAGTATCCTTCTGTGCAGGAGGATAGGAAATATAAAACCAACTAGAAGTATCTCCATTTTTCTGATTTGGGAACCAAGATGCAGAAGCTGAAGGGCTCAAAATCACAAATCAAGGCAGGATGAAATGTGAAAAGAAAATTCTAGTTTGCCACCTTGCTCCTGAACTATCCGATCCAGGTCCAGTGCCGCACTTACAAATTAGATAGCGTGTCACTTCTTCGCATCACAGTGCTGGGATAATTGCCCCAGCGCTGTGGATGCTGTGGCCCCTCTCGGCCCTGCGTTTACACCCGCCTGTATTGGAGGCAAGGCAGAAATCCCGTGGTGTGCACCAACAGGATTTTACACGTGCTGCACACAGGTGTAAGAGGTCTGTGCAATTCTGACTGATTCAAGCAGAGCTGTTCACTTCTGAGTGAGTTATGCTAGGCAGAAGTGGAAAAATGAGTATTTTATAGTAGTGTTATCCTATTTTATCTTTCAAACTAAGCATTTGCTTGCACCAATAAATACTTTCAAATTGCTTATAAAAATCGCTAGAGTTCGTACAGGGAAGGCTATCAAATAATTTAAGTGAAATCAGTTAGGTGGACACTTTTGTAAACACAATCTTGTATTAGGCTGCTAAATACAAAGGTCACTTAGGGGTCTTCCCGTAGAAACTCATTCCCTGCCTGAGCTGCGGGACTGCAGTTTGCAGATCGCCAGTGACACCGGCTATAACGCAGCGGCTCTTGCTGGTGCTTTGTAACAGAGCCTGATCTAACAGACTGATTTTAGAGGGATGCAAATTATTCTTATTAAACCCAATAGTTTCATTACAAAGATACAAATACCAAAACAGAAAAAAAAGTACCTAAGAACTCAGTTCCACAGCAAACTCCGGGATTAGGCTACGGAGTATTGCAAAATCCACTTTTAAGAGGTCTTACACAAATTATAGTTGAACATACAGAAATTAATGCATCCTTTCAGCCCCAAATCACTTTTAAACCCTCAAGGTGTTAACAGCAGCTGTGGAAAAAACCAACTGAAATGAATAAACAAGGCAGGGGAAGTTATCTCCATGTGTCTTAGGGAACAAAACTGTTCAGAGCTCCGGTGCCACCTGCCCCTCCTCGGCCTGGCTGTTTGTTGGGCTCTCTGAAAGGGCGAGAAACTCTGCGTGGTCGGACGGGACATAGATCTGGCTCGCCAGGAGGGTGCAGAAGCACCTGGTGGACGTACCCGAGTCCCCCAACATCCCGGTGCCGGCGGGAAAGAGGAGAGCAGAGAGGTTAGTACGAGCACGACAGACTAACCCCGCTCTCCCGGGCTCCTTGGTGGTGCAGTGCTTTCTTACGACAGAAGGGCCTCGCAGGAAGCCTTGGGTTTCACCCGAACTTCACCAAACTTTGCATTTACTTGCTGATTGCCCCCGCCGCTCCTAACAGGGGGATGAGCGTTAGGGCGAGGAAGAAGATCACAGAAGCCGAAGGGCCGCGGCTCCCCCGGCCCCGCAGGCGCTTACACCTGCAGCCGCACCGCTCACAGGTCGGCGCTAGCCGGCGGTGCAGCAGAACGGCGGCAGCCGCGGCCGCGGCCCCACAGCCCTGACGCGCGCCAGGGCAACGGCCCCAAATCCCCGCTCTCCGAGTGACGACGCGCGGATCCCCGCCTCGCCCGCGCGAAAGCGGCCGGGGGACGCCGCCGGCCCGGCCGAAGCGCGCCCCCCCCCCCCCCCCGCCCCCGGGGCCGCCCCCCGCTTCCCGCCGCCGCCCGCAGCGCCCTCCCCGGGAGGCAAACTCTGCGGGGGCGCGGGGGGTGGTCTCGCGTGGGTGGGGACGGCGCGCGGCGGGCGGGGGGCGGCGGCGGGGGGAAGGGGCGCGCGCGGGGCGGGCGCGCGTGGGGTCGCGCCGGCGGGTGGGGCCGCGCGCGCCCAGGTGCCGGTGGGCCCGTCGGCGGCGCGCCCTGTCTCTTTAATAAACTGCTCTGCCGCCCGGCTGCGCGGAGTAAATTTCATCCTGTCATCAGGTCGCGGAGGAGGAGTTTGTTAATGTTCAGTTTGCTCAGTGGATCGATGTTTGCTGGCATCGCCTCGCCCTGCCTGTGCGTGTGTGTGTGTGTGCGCGCGCGCGTGTGTGCCTGTGCGAGTGTGTGTGTGTGTGTGTGCGCGCGTGTGTGTGTGTGAATACCAGATTTCCTTCCATCCCCAGCCTCCCTGTCCTCTCCCATATCACTCACTGCCTGGCATCTGACAGCACGGAACCTGCAGCGCTCCGCGCACACACACGCACGCACACACACACCACGCACACCCGGGCACCGCTCCGCCATACAGCTCTGCGAGGAGGAGGAGGAGAGGAGAGGAAAGGGAGGAAGCAGCCAGCCCCACAGTCTTTCCAGAGCTGCCTTTTTAATATATACATATCTATTTTGTTATTTATTTATTACCGTCCTCTGGCACTGTGGGCGCCTTTCATTTGCTCCTGAGCTTGGATGTTTGAATCAAAGCAAAGCAAGTGTTGCAACAGTTAAAAAAAAAAAAAAAGCCAACCAAAAAAGAGCGAGAGAGAGAGAGAGAGAAAGAAACCTAGATCTCTAAAATAAAATAAAAACCAAACAGGTTCCTATCAGTGAAGTGGAAAGGAGGGGGGCAGGGGAGGCTTGAGGGGGGTGTTGGGGAAAGCAGCGGAGAGGCAGAGGCAGAGAAACACGACTCAGGAGCGTCTCAGGGCTCTCGGATCTGGGGACAGAAGTGAGATTGGAGAAAGTAGAGCGATGCCAAGGAGGAAACAGCAAGCACCCAAACGGGCTGCAGGTAAGGAGAAGCCATCCACTTACACAGCCTCTGTCTCTCCACTCCTTCCAATCCTACCCCCCATCTTTATTATTATTTAGGGTCACCCTTGCTTTTCCGGGCTGGATCTTTATTTATTTATCCCCCTCCCCCTCCCTTTCCCTTCGTAACTCTATGGAGCCAGTTTCATTCCTTATTGCCAAGATCTTTACTCTGACATGGGCTGTCCCCTTCCACCCTCCCGCCGCTCCCACCGCGCTCGGTCCCCGCTGCCTCCTGCTCCGAGCTCCCATCCTGCCCTGGCTAAACTTTTCCCCCCAACTTTCTTCCACTCGGCTCCCCTTCTCCCCCGGCCCCTTTCCCTTACCGAACCGAAAGCAGCCTCCCATTTGCTTCCCGCTTTAGTCTTCCTTTTTTTTTTTTTCTTTCTGTCCCCCCCACCCCCGGTGGTTTTTGGTTTTAAAATGTGTGTTTCGCGAAGTGGGTCGGAGTGTTTAATCTTTTATTTCGCCGTGTTTCTGGTGGCAATGCTGGCCGGGTGTGTGTGTGTGTGTGTGTGGTGTGTGCGTTGTGTATGCCTGAAATAGTACAGGGACTGTCTCTGCTGATGAACCCGGTGGGGAAGTTCAGCCTTTGATCATCAGTGGTGAAAATTACAACAGGAAATAAAATGAAACGTTCTGACTGTTAGAAGACAATCCACATTTTCAAATCAAATCCTTCTTTTGTTTTGTAGCCGACTTTATATATTTGCAGATGCCAAGTGGTTTTGCAATTTATTTTTTTTTTAAAGAAGAAAATAGTTTGCAACTTTGGAAGTGTTTTGTTTTGTCGTTTGTAGGGTATTCTTTTTCTTTTGGGGGCCAAGAAAAAGAAACAGATGAGTGGGCCTGTATAGTAAATCTTTTCAAAGAGTTTTCTTTCAGGCTGCTTAATTGCTTTTTATTTTTTTTTAATAGTGTGGTGGGGTTTTGTTTCTGGGAAGCGCAATATGGAAGTTCATTTTTCTTCTGCCAGACCCACCCACTGAAAAATCAGCTTTCCAGTTGATTGCCAGCTTTGATTTGACATTTGATTGATCACCTGTCATCTTGCTGCCTTTGATCTATTCATTCTTGATATATATCAATAAATCACTCACCATGGTAACCCAAGTGCCAATGACGTAAGGCTTGCCCTCTAGATTCTCTTAGCCAGACATGCACAATTATTATCTTGTTTGGCTTTTAATGTAGGCGGGTTTTTTCCCTTCTTTTTTTCTTTGTGTCCTTCATCAGATTAGTTCTCTGAAGAAAACTGATGTTTTATGTTTTTAGTTTAAAAATGGTTCACTAATTTTTCCTCCCCCTTCTGAATATTTTCTAGGTGTAGCGTATTATATGTGGGACAAAATGTATGGGCAAGTTTAGTGGCATACTTGAATAAACTTTGAAAAGTAGTGCTTGGGATTCACTCAAAGGTAAATGTTATTTCAGAGAAACTGGGACATGCATAACTTCTATAAACTTACCTATTTTGCCCTATTCATATAGGTGTAGGACAATGGTATGCAGGCAGAGTCTTTTGGGACGTGACCAGTGAATGTACCTGTGCAGGTTGCTAGTATGATTCCTGGCAAGCAAAGATCCCCTTTAACCATAAATAATAGTTAAGCTAGAAATGCATAGATATATATATATGTATTCAGAAGAACTCTCTGATGAGTTGCTGTTATTGTTTTATTCACAAAGAGGCTATATCTGAATAAGGCATTAACGTTTTCAACTTGCAGGATAAATAGCTGTTTTTTCATGGATGCTGATCATCACAGTGACAGTGCTAGAATTGCTCCTTTTTTCTCTCTGTCAGGAGTATGAGGCTTCATTTTATTTTGTTTTCAAAGTAGAATTTTCACTTGGAATGTGTGTAGTATCTTTTTGTAGAAGGGGCAGCCTGTTCTTTTTTTGAAACATAGGCTACAGAGTAAGTAAATTTTTGCGAACAAAGCCCATGCTGTTGTTTCCCGGGATTTCCCTGCTGGGAATACAGTAAGATATGTTTTTATCCAGAATGCTACAGTATTTTTGAGAATCTTAATGATGAGGTAGAAATTTGAATGACCACAATAGCAGCTCTCCTTTCTTATTCTCATTATAAAACGTGCATTGCTCTTTAGGGGTGCATTTCTTTAATCATATTTGTCCTCAGATCAGTGTTGTTTCAGGTGAGCAAAATACTGCAAATGCAGTCCAGTTTCATCCAGCGTTACCGATTTGAAGTAGGTTTATCCATTTGCAATAGTTCTCCTGCTCTGAAGTTGTATTTGTGTGTTTGTGGGGGGTAGGGGGGGGTTCAAAGAGCAGACATGCCTGTTGTATATAGTTCTTAAAACTGACTTTCATTTTCGGGGATAGTACTGAGGTTCTGTTTTGTATGGTGAAAAATACCTCAGAGTGACAGTAGACAGACTGTGCAATAAGAAATGAACCGCTCATCAAGGCTGATAGCAAAGCTCCTTATTCCTTTTACTTAAAGGAGTTAATAGGTTATATATTACTTAATTTTCACTTTTATTTATTTTTAGTTGTACAAGTTCAAAGGTATCAGTTGCACTGCATTTTGTCTTGATGGCAGCAGAGATATTGAAGAGAAGTTTGCAACTTTTAGCTTCTTTAGATAGTTCACCTCCAACGGAAGAAAAATGATAAGCCTTATGATTCTGGACATGCCTGCTTTTGTCATTGCTTAAAATTAAATACTATGCACAACTGTAAATAATTACTACCATGCACTGACTTTGAAAGCAGGTTTCTAGTTTGATTAATGAATAATGTAAAGGTTAGAGAGAACCAGCGAGTGAATCAGAAGCGAAGTCCTGCTGCTAGATGAAAATCTATCTAGAGAAATATACATGGCAATTTTGTCCTTTTCTATTATTAATTTTAAGCCTTGTATTCCTAAGAAATATATTACAGACCATTGTAATGAAACAAGGTAGTGTAATTGGATAAATGGGGCACTATTTATGTTTGATGATGGGGATTTTTGATCTCAAATTACACTTTTAAAGACACTTTATTTCACATCAACACTGAAACTATGTCAAATGCATTTTGATCTTTCCAGGGCCGAATCTTTTCTCAATTGTCATTCCTTTTTGAGATCGTCATTTCCATTTCGATAATTCTTGAAGCAGAGAGTTACAGCTCTTTATATCAGTGCCTGCTTTAGTATCATACTTCTGTTTACAATAAACAACCCATTTGTGTTGTAGCTTTCACCCAAATGAATCACAAAGGGCTTTACAAACTGTGGGCCTAATTCTTCTTTTGCTCAGGTGCAAATCAAAAATAGCTTTACCAGCCGCATCAGTGCAGTTGCAATGAGTACTGTCTGCTCCTGCGAGTAAGAAGAGACTCAGGCCCAGAAAGTACTTCATCCTTCAATGAAATGCAGCCACCTCTGGGGTAGAAGTCTTGTAACGATTCCATAACAAATGGTAATATATTAACAGAAGGGTGGAAAAAGGGTGGGAGCAAAGCAGAATTGCTATTCAGATTTTATTCCTAGGGGTATGAAATAGCTTTCAAACACAATTTCACTGGATTAAACTCCCCTTTCCCGTGCAGCTTGTTTAAATGTGCATATTTTATTTTGTGATCATGAATTGCTAGTTTGCTTTTTTAAAGCCTGCAAAGAGGAATCTGGACTTAACGCCTTTTCCGGCTGCAATTTTGTATTTCTTCTTTTCTTTCTCTCCCGGCTCCAATAGACTATCTAAGAACCAAAGCTCTGGAAAAGTACAGCAGAAACAGATATCAGTCGCATTTATTTTGTTTATTGGAGCTGTAGAATAACACAGTTTTGGTTTTGGAAGAGTCCTCATAGAGCAGCAAACAGAAGATGGTTAGCAGTCAGTACTTTAAAGCTGCAGTTTGCACCTTAGTAGTAAAAGTTTATTTAAAACAGAAACGTATTTAGAAAGTGAAATTCTGCTTCTTCAGAGAGCAGAGTAAATGACCAGCTAGGTCTGATATGTATATTTCTGTGATGAAAGGAAATGGTATATACATGTATTAATAACCAAGAGCGTTGTGGCTTTTCGAGTATTATTTGTATCCTTTATTATAGGGGCAATAGAAGCAGGTTCCAAGCAAGCAGTACTGAATGAAACTATAGAAATGGCAGCACTGCTTTGTTTAAACATCCTCCAGAAAACAAGTGCACATCAAAACCACCTAAATAGCTCATGCCTCAGAACCTTTCAGTTACTGTGCACATCACGATGCTGACAGATGACAAAAAAGCCAAGGTGTTCACAAATAAGAGGAGCCTTTAAATCCTGGTTAATTAAATATATTCCAAAATAGGTACTTTTGCAACTAAAGAGGCACCAAAATTAGTCGCCATCTGCGTTAAATCCTGGAATCGGCTACTAAGCCTGAAGCTGCTATGTAATTTTTTCCCATGTCAAAACTCAGGCCTGAATGGGACAATTTGAAATCACATTTGTTTTAGTTACTCTTTCCTTATTTCAATTTTACTCTCACATATCAAAGCACAGTATATTATCACTATATAAAGAGTGGGACTCACCAGGAGTTCAGCCCCTGTGACTGTGATATAAAAGATGTTTCCATCAGTAAATGACACAATTTTATAGCACTTTTAAAAACATGTTCATTGTCAGAAATTCTTTTGCATAAATGCTCTCCTTCTGTGCTCTCTTGTCGAAAAGCCCATTTTCTTCAAAACGGCAGGATTTTGGTATTTCCTCCCGGCACTTTCTCCTCCTGATTTTTGCTCTCATTAGTAGCACCCACCTCAAGTAACTGTTTCCCCTAGAAGAGGTCCCTGGAGTTCCTCCATAGCACAGGGCAGGGTGAGCCTTTCTCCCGTCATTTTACTTCCCATCCCGATGAGGACATCTCCCAGAGAGCAACTCCAGACTCAGGGAAAAAAAAAAAGCTGTCAGTTGCTGTGGCTGCAATTCCCAACTTAGCAGCAGCAGAGGGAATGGAACTGTACTCTATCAATTACAGTTGGAACCAGAGGCTAAACACTTATTGTGTTAAGCTATTGTGCAGATCTTAAGAGCTCAAATGTAAAAAAAATATCATGTCAGCTAGTGGAGGGGAGAATAAGGCCTGGTTCTTCTACTGGATGACGTATTATTAGCAAATGCAAAGTAAAATGATTCAAATTCTATTTAATGCCTCTCGGGTTGAGACATGTGTGTACCATATTATGCCTTAAAAGGGGGGGATGCTAGTGATTTTACTGCTAAAATAAGCCTCTGTTTTTCCCTCTTCTCTGCAAAATGAAAATATTTGCAAAGTTTTACCTCTAAAGCGTGCTCATGCAAGCAGAGAGACATTTTCATCTGTCTCCGAATCTGATACAGGAGTCAATTGGAAACACATTACAGTCTCAGCTGAAGTCTTACATTTCATTCGTGCAAGAGCAGTGATTTTTCATTACCTATTTAATTACAATAATTTACATGAGAGTGGGTCCAGTTCTGCAGCTCTTACTCAGCACTTTGCTTCAGTGGGTAACTGGCCTGTGTAAAGACTGTCTATGTAAGACTGGGCTGTTTAGCTACAAAATTAAATATACATGTTTCTTAACTAATGTTTTGCCTCTGAAGAGGGACCAGATTCTACCATTAAGCTTTAAATCTAGGGAGAGTTCTGCTTCTAACTTGTGCTACTAATGGTCGCATGCTATTCTTTTCTAAAGTCTGTATGACTGGGATATTTTGCTTGCTCGGATAACTTCACTTCTCAAACACGTTTCCATTCTCTGTGTTAATTATCAAACACTGTTTCTTGATACCAGTAGATGATACGGTCTTTTAAAGAATCCTTTCTTAATGTGCAGTGTTACGTTGTGCACATGAGCAGCAGCTCTCAAGTAAATGTATGAAGACGGTTTTGCAAATCGGAAGCCTAAAAGTTCCGTGTAGTTTTAGGGGCTAAAATCAGTTCTTTCTCATTAAGGTGACCTCTCACTTGATGCTGTTGGATCTTGGCACCGAGTCATTTTTACCATGTTATAATAATGGCTTCTGCAACTCAGAAATACCTTGACAGCGAATGGTGTATTTTTTAAGGTTTCAAGGAGAAATGCATCATAGAAGCACGCTGTTTCCCATTAGATTTACACATCCCTCTTTAACTGTTGCTGGCTTTTCATCTGTTACCTTGTGAGGTTTTTCAGGCAAAAAGAAGTGGAAAAACTGGTCGTATGATCTAAGTGTTGCATTAAGTGTTTCATTTAGAAAAATGAAGAGAATCTTTGTTTCCCTAAAAGAAATGTTTTCCCCCTTTGCCCTAGGAAAAAGAAAGTCACAACAATAGCTTCAAAATGACAAGATTAGATTGTGAAAAATACATAGTTTATAACGTGCAGCACCCGATGGTCCCAAGTGTTGATAAAATTCCACAGTTAAATAGAACAAACAGTCCTAAATGTATTGGAAATGTATTGGAAATAGATCCTCGTCAGGTATGCAGATATACATACCTGCAAAAAGGAGAGACAAGCGCCTGCCTGGGAGGGAGATGCACCGTTCTTATTGACACAAGCTGGAAAGCTCAGTTGTTTAGAGCAGTTTTTGATTATTCCACCAATATTTGCCCAAATGTTAAAATTCCTGTGATGTTAGGAGTTGTGTCCACTGAAAGTCCTTTGTTAGTGGTCATTTTCTTTAAACCCCCAGCTCCTGGAGTCTGGTGATTATGCAAGTGCCCAATATGCATTTTAAAAGGAAAGTTTATTTTAAACTCCTTGTTATGGAGAACTAAGGAGCTTGAAAACATGCAGCCTAAGAGTTCTTATGCCAGCAGAAAAATGCCATGATTCTCAAAGTGACTGTTTTTAACATCTCATAAATTTCAGCTAGTCTCCTGATTTTTGAGGGTGTGCTTCGTGATTTTTGAATAAACAAGGTGGGCAATATTGCTTTTGACTTATTCTGATGATGAACTGGTGCATGTGTCTGCGTATATAATTATATACGTACACACACATAACACCAGTAAACAAAATACATAACATAATGATGGAGTGGAGTTACGTGAATAGTAGCTCTGAATGTGTATTGCTATAAACAAAGCAGTTTTGAGAGATCAGACCATCAGTTCTTGAGGAGTGGCTTTCAATTGAAGTTTCGTGGAGATTGTTTTTAGTGGCAATTAAATCTAGAAAGTTAATAGCCAGTAACTGTTCTTTAAAGCCTAAACACTTGCAAGACCTACGAGGAATGCACAGCCTGCCTTTTTTCAGATATAATCAGTCTTAACTTTATTGAAAAAAAATTTACAACTAGCAACATTAATGCTGTATTTTTATTGTATTAATGCAAATGAGATGCTGACTTCTTTCTTTCGTCTCCATGGCTTGTATCTATTATAGCTGTATCTTATTGCTGTCTGTGTCTTTTTTCCCTGCGTTCTATAAACTGCTATCGTCTAATGATACTGAGGCTCATTAAAGTTACTCACGATGCTAGAGAGACTATGGGAAGCATCCTCAGCTCTAGATGGCTATAGAAAAGCAAAACTATTGAGTATATGGGGAAAAGTAATCCAGATAACCCTTCCATCCTCATTTTGGGAAACTCTTAAAATTGATAGGTCAAACAGGAAGAAAAAACTTGCAGGAAGGACTGTGTACTGGGAAGAACAGGTCACTTTTAATACACATCCCTACCTGACAAAAATGAAAAGCAATAAAGTTTTAAGGAGCTTTCTGGCTCTTCCTGCATCTCTCTCAGAAGACTCATTTAATTGAAAAGCCTGTTGTACTTGTTTTTACGCATGTAAAAGAGAAAAGGGGCAATTTTGCACAAGGCCTAATATTCCAGCACAATATAATCGGAACTCTTTCTGGTTGCTTTTTAAGTCTCTCTGTTCATATAAAATTAAGACCCACTTATCTTAAATTGTAGTAAATCTCATTCAATATTGCTTTCATAACTTAAAAAATGCTGTTAAGTATTCCCAAAGCAACTTTGCTGAAGTGATATTTGGTCTGTTTATGTGGAATCAGTGCAGAATTTCTATTGAAAAAGGAGCAGCACACAGTTCTTGTTTTTAATGAAAATAATTAAATTCTCTGGAATACCTTCATAGCAAAGATTTTTTCTAGTGAAACTCTGCTTAGAGGAGATCGGAATGAAAATCTGCACATTGGTGCAGTTTGGTATGTGCACACAACACGCCTGTTTCTATCACTCACCCTCTACTTGGACAGAAGTAATTTTTTTTTTGGTAGAAAGATTTTACTCTGAATTTTCCATATATAAATAATTTTGTGTGAATTACACTGGGAATCACCGCCACAATTCTTAAGGCCTGCAATTTTCTTTGTACATATAGGAGGAACTCATTTACTTCCTGCAGCGTGAGTGGACTTCACAGAAAAGAGCTGGATCTTTTCATGATGTACCGTTTTGTATCGAAGAAACATAACCTTATGCTAGCTGGTGTATTGGTCTACCAAAATTAATTTTTTTTATGTGTCTTTCAGCCATGTCATAACATTTATAAGCACAGTACAAGTAGCATTAAATTAACATGTGAAAGGTGAAAGAAGCTAAGTAGTTATATTGATCATCTGTAGCATTAAATGCTAAAAAAATTAAAAGCTTTCTAGTGCTTTTGATTAGCTGCATGGTTCCTGCTCGTATATGTGTGCTTTGTTAGGAAGTGGAGTAATATTTCTTCACACTTAGCACCTTTCTTCCAAGGTTTTCTTCCTAATGCTATGTACTCCTCAGAATAACCCCAGTGAAGAAGAATATTTTTTCCCCATTTTACAGAAAGGCAAATTGAAGCCAGGAGGTATTAGCTGATTTGCTCAAGGTCAAACAGCATTTACTCCTAATTCCCCGCTCTAGGTACTAGATCACATTTCTATCGCCAGCGCACTTCCAGGGGAGAAAGGGGGGCTGGAGGCTTAAGGCATCCACATGCCTATTGCTGGGGTGAGAAGAGGGATCAGCCCCGCTGGGGCACCGGGGAATCGGCCGTGGAGGGGAGCTGGAAAGGCAGTTTCATCCCTTCCGTGCAACTCCCCGTGGTGGGAGGCAGCACTTTGCTCATGTCCAGGAGCTCCCAAAAGTGGGAGGACTCACAGTCAAAGAAAGCAGAGCTCTGTTAAGTCTGTTAACAAGCCAAGGAAGCTTTACTAGGCAATAGTTTTAAGCAGAATAGTTTAAGTTCTTTAACTTCCCTATATAATCCTCAGATGCATTTTTGGTCAGTGATAAGTTTCAGGACCAGAGAATTTGATTACGGTTACTTTTCCCCCCATATACTGGTCTACATTTCTTTGTCAGACCTGGGATCTAGCTTTGTATTTCTGACAGTGTATAATGCATTCCCCTGAGAAATATGAAAAACTTGGTCTAGTTGTAACTAAACAAGACATACACGTTTTCCTCCACCCAGACTGCCAGAGGTGGTTGGAAATCTCTGGTAATAAAGTTTGAGGCTCTGATTTTTGTAAGTCAGCTTCTAATGTTAAGAGACTAAAGCCTTACGTAGGCATCTAAAGAGACCTGAATTTTCAAAAGCTTTTAGCACCAAGCAGTTCCCATGGACCTTCCTTAGTTCCCTCTCTGGTGTAAACAGGAATTGTTAATCCTCGATCAAGGGCAGCGTTGTTTTTCTAAAGTGGAGATGTATGTATTGCCTATAGAAGAAATATGATGCAAGTAATAGCCTATGGATTCATTAAGGATTGTTTATGTTTATTTTCACACCATATTACCTTTCAGGAATGGTCGTTTCAGCCATTATATTGACAGGAACTCAGAATAAATCTTAGGTAATATAGGGCTAATCTGCCGTACCTGGGAGACCACCTGCTACCCTCTCGAACAGAGGCCAGATCGTTCGGTGCCGAATCGCCAGGTAGGGCTTTCTTCTCTGGAGCTGGGGACTTGGGAAGCTCTCCCATGGCTCCTTTTCATGTGGAAATTAATGCTTGCCTCTATTTCTGAATAGTAGGTTATTAGAGTTCGTATGCAAATTCCCAGGATGGGAATTTGTCTCTCTTTGATAATTGATATAATAATATATATTTTTAGTGGTCCAAAGTCCTTGAGCTTGAGCCTTGTATATGTAATTTATGTTTATTTCTTACTGTTATTAACTGTAATTTAGTTGTTGACGCCTTTCATTGCCTTAGATTGAAGGGAGTGTCTCTATCCCATTGCCCCTCCACAAACAATGCCCTTTTAGGGTTCCTTATCCTGCATCCTTGCCCAGACATTTCCTAGCCTGTCAAATACTGTCATTTTATTCCTTACAGATCATTCACAGTACGTCTCCTGTTGCACACACAAATAAGGAACAAATGCAATCAGGATGCATCATCGTTTAGCATAACAAATAAAAGCCGATCTGTGCAGATTTCCCTTAAAGCATCTCTTAATATGTATTGTCAAAATGTCTGAAGATGTCTTTTACTCATAAGCGTTTAATTATTTGTGACAATTAAACTAATATTCAGAGCAGGAAAAAAATGAGGGTATTAAATATTTTCTCTTGTCAAAAGCTAACAAAATGTCACCTGACATAGCAAACTCCTTCAATTTTATATTTCAAACATACCTTATAACTGAAAAAGCACTTGAACAAAATTACGGGACCTCATTTCACCATTTGGATCCACAAATGGATTTGGTATTGAATTTGAGGAAATTGTGTTTTAAAGACCAGACCAAAATTTAAGGGCACGTCATTAAAATGTATATCAGTAATGAGCAGCTGAATACTCGATGATTAAAAAGGAGTTCCTATCAATTTTTAAGTCTGCACTGAAATTTAAGGCCAATGGCCCCTCTGACTGAATCAGGGACTCAGACCTGGGTTTTGTAGTCTCGGCCAGTTACTGTTTTACTTGTGCATGAGAAAAAACAGCTCAAATAACACAGACCAAGTCATCAACCTTTTCTGTGTTCAGAATTATAGATTTTTTTCATTGTTTTTGTCTGATGATCCCTCTAGCCGGATGGATTGTTTGAACCAGAGAGGCAATGTGCTGTGGATGGGGCAGAACAAGTAGCCAACATTGCTGCCCCAGGGCTCAAGCACCTTTACCTGCCTGGCAGCTGTTTAATGCATTAAGAGTTCAGCTATGTGATAACGAAAAGGGGGAAAAAAAACAGGGAAAGATCTTGAAAAGATCAGAAAACCAATGGAGGCCTTGAGAGCACTGTTGTATGGATGCTGGAGTACTGCATAGCCCCAGGCACAGCATCAGTAATATCTATATTATGGGCGCAACAGTTCCTGTAGTCCAGATTGTTTGGGGTTTTCTGTTGAGAGGCTTGATTCTAATGTTTCCAGTTCTGAGCTGCTCAGAGCAACCATTTCCATTATCAAAATCTGTGTTTCCTTTCTTAAAATGTTCTTCCTGAAATTTATGGTAGGATGTTATTTGGCAAAAAATTAAAAGACATACATCAGGGTTTATTTCAAAGCTGTGGGACCACTGTGCTTTCTGGCAGTGACGTGAACATTTTTCAGAGATAACTTCTGCTTTCCCTGAGAAAATCCACCCAAATTTGTCTGACTTATAAAGTCTAAAAGTTGCTGTTGCCAAAGAATTTTTAGAAGGTGACACAGCATTCTCCGACGTGCCATCTCCACCACGCATGCTCTGTTCTCTGTTTCTCTTTTTCAATTACATTCCCTTAAAATATGTTTTAGCTGGGGATAAGTAGGACAATTGCTTTCCCTGCTGCAGGGACAGTGATGGGTCTGAGCAGTCAAAGGAGAATGAGGAAACGGTCTGTATTGTGTGTTTAGCTGGAGCCCAGGCCCTGAGATGGGAAGCAGGAAAATTTAGGAAGCAGAACATGGACAAGCAGGGGTAAGGACAGGAGCAGAGAGCATAAAGTTATTAAATATATGTAGAAAACAGTGGTAAAAATGTATACTTGGCTCCACTGCCCGGACAATGTAGAGCATGATATTCAGCATTAGCTCTTGCAGTGAATGCATCTGACAGTTTCTGTCTAGATTAAGACCTGGGTGGAAGTAAGTGTGGTTCCACATGTGCAGTTCCTAGCTTTCCTCAGCTTGCTTTTTCAAAAGCCTGGCTGGGCCCTGGCTTCATCGCAGGCGGGGGATGGATGCGTGCAGGAAATCAGTCTGCCTCAGCTGGGAGAAGAGGTACCATCGGTAGGGCCGCTGCGGGGTCTGTGGCGGGAGCGCAGAGCCTGAGGAGCCTCCAGGCTGCGGCGGGGCCCGGCCTGGCGCTCCTGAGGTGGGTGCTCAGCCCCAGGGGACCTTCTTCTGTGAGGAAAAAGTAGAAAAATACACTTAAAATTTGCCAGAGCTGTGCCCCCCCATCTGTTAAATGGCGGTGGCAATGTCCTGTCCCTGAGGCATTGAGCAGGCAGTTCAGGAGTGGTCGCGAGGCCGGCGCGAAACATCGTCGAAATGAGGAAAGTCCTGATTCCCTGCTAGGAGTCTGGAGGAGATGCGGGCAGCAAGGCTCGGGGCCACACCTTGACTGGCAAGAATTAAACAGACGTATTGGAGAGTTCAGGCAGCACACCGAGAGGTTCGTGGAAGACATATAGAATGTATAATAACAATATATATAGGGCAGTTGGGAGGTATCAGTGTGGCGAGCTGTGGGAGCTGCCTGGTCAGCAGGCTGGGGTGGCACGGGGCCTGGGGGAGCGTGATGCCACAGGTAGGCCGGAACAAAGTGTGGAAATTACTGGCAGTTAAGAAGCTGTTGTACAAAAGCGAGCAGCTCAGAGAAAACACAAAGAATAATGCCAGGAGTTTCAACCACAGATATCTGTTTAGATAAAAAGGGCCTGTTAGTCTGAGATCTCTTCTCATGCCGCAACATGCAAATTGCAAAGGGCTGATCCCTGTGTCGCAGTGTGAGTAACTGCCATTTACTTCAGCAGGCGCTGGGCCCTTGCAGCTCTGACTTTTGTTTTACTTGGGGCAGGGGTTTTTATTTTATTTCATTGGCTGCCCGATGGGAGCTTTTTCATAGAAATTGAATCTTTCTATCTGGAAGCCAGTGACAAAACTTGAACCAGGATCAGCAAGAGCGGAGCAGGTCGCTTTCAGGATATTGTACAGTTTTGTGTCACCTCCCAAATTTGTACATTAAATAACTAAAATCCCAAGAATGTTAATCTAGAAAACAGTCACCCTTGCATTACTCTTTCGCTGTTTCTGTGAACTTATTAGAGATTTTACAGACTTCTGATTTGGATTAAACAGAGGTAAATCATTTGGAGAAATGTTTGCGGGGGGGCAGAGGGATGTTATGATGCCATCAACATCTGGGTTTCCACTTGTGTGGATTAGGGACATTTTACCTTAATCATTCCCAAACATCTCTGCTAAAACCCCTTCTTTCATTTTTTATCACCTATGAGGTATAGCCAGGCAGGTTTTCAATTTGTGTGTGTGTGTTAGGGTACAGTGCTGAAATTTGTTGTTAGAGTGAGTATATGAACAGTCTCGTTTTTATATTTGTCCTCTTTCATTATAATTGTTTGGAAACATTTTGATTCAGTTAAAATGCACTATTTTCAATATACAAAGTATGTACAGAGGAACAAGGGAGTGATTATGAGTTTCTCCAAGGAAATAATCATCTCTTAGCCATCATCCTACAACTGGGAAAGTTCTAATACATGACATCTATATAATTTAACCTAATAATTTTTTTTTTACAATGATGTAATGGGGAGAGTGACCTGGACTTTGTAAAAGTTCCCCTACTTACTACAGATTCCCAAGGGCAATGTAACATTCTAGACAGTGTTTTATATGCCCTGATTAAAATGTAACATATTTTTGCATTTCCTGTGCAGTGACCTGTTAGTGCTCATAGACAGAACACTTAAAGAACAGTTACAAGGAGACATTTCCAAATGTGCCTAATATGCGCGAGTTTTTATAACATTCTTATTTCATTTGAAATTGCAGCTACAGCAGGAACCGTTCAGACGGTGCATTGATTTAACTTTTTAATCCACTGTTTTGCTACGTCAAGTAAAATAAATGTTTGTTTTTAGCTCCGTTTTTCTGCATCGCTAAAACTCATAACTACTTGCTTTAAGCTTGGGATTCTAAGGGGAGCTGCATTATCTGAGATTTAAAGCTTGCTTTTTGTAGCTGCTTTCTCACAACTCCCCCAAGAAAAAAAAATACAAAAGTACAACTTTAGCAAAAAGGGCTTTTATATCTCTATCAATTATAGAAACACCAGCTGCAGTAGATTACAAATGTGTTTGGCTGATTGTGATGTTGCATGGGGAAAACTGTCACAAGGAGCTGGATTCTGTTCTCCCTGACACCACCGGGATGTCGCACAGCTCCCCAGGCTGCAGCCGGCACTTCTGTCAAAGCTGGAGTGGGCAAGAGCAGGATCCGGCTCTGAGATTGCCAAATTGCATACTGCCAAATCTAGCTCTGTACTTGAGCACATGTCCTGGCGCTAGGAAAAATATGGAGCTGTTGAATGTGAACACAAGTGCTAACCGTGTGTCATTGTGTGTACATGTGTTTTTCTGTGAGCTGAAGCAAAAGCCACACCAATACGTCTGTAACCTAGACCAGAAACCTCTGGGGAGAATCACTCTGGTTATTGTTGTTCTTTATTTTTTATATCCAAGATTTTTGTTTACTTTTACTTTCTTGAAGAACAAAGGGGGGAGAAAAGGCACCACAGAACAGAAATTGTTTGACCATCCTGTAAAGGTAAAGTAGCTGGACATCATGAAGAAAAGAAATACAATATCAAGACCGCAATGCAAGATGGGCAGTTTAGCATTTTTGGTGGTGTTGAGCTCAGGAAAAATTAATGTATCAAAGTGTGTGCAGGTTATATCACTCCACTAATATCCTGCGGTAAAAGGGTAGCAACGTAAGGGCTTTCAATTGGTTGTGTCTTGGTTACTCTTTCATTTATCTTATTGTGCTTTGGGTCTCTCTGGGAGGACGTGGTTGGGCCCTGGTTTATTTTAACAAAGAGAAACTGACATAGCAAAGTTCGGTGTATACTTTACAGTGAAAATGCAATTTTCTATTTTCATTTAATCCCAGGAATGTTGGCATTTTCCAGGCTGTCAAACAAATGAGTGCACTGGAGGACAGTTAGATGTGTCAGTCTAGTTCATCTATCTAATCTACCTCATTTCTAATGTGCCCATCACCATGGTGTCTGGGCGGAAAGTATCTGCCCTGATTTTGCTTTTTGTTTTTATTGCCTGTGGTAACTTAATTGAGTCCTAAGAGCTTTCACATTCATCTGCAAAAACAATAACAAAAACATTATCAGAATAATGATTCATTTTTGTACTCTTACTCAGAATTTCCCCTTTTTCTTCTGAGTGTATTTGACTAGTTGATTATTGTTGCTTTATCTAGAAGAGGTTATATTTTAGAGGTGGTGTATTAAATTGGAGTTTTACCTGAGTCAGCAGTGACTCAAAACTTCATTTGGCTTCTGAAGTCAATTCACTCATGTCTTCTAAC